>NC_056751.1:360248102-360520602 GCF_019279795.1 Protopterus annectens
GCCACCATGACCATGGCATCTACTGGTACTCCTTTGCTCCAAAACTCTCTTCCTTTTGGAGGTGCCAAAATCCTGTCAAATTAATGAGCTTGTTGGTGAGCCGAGTCACCCAGGAGGTAGACATTTCAAACCCAAAGGTTTCCAGGAATACAGATTCCTCTTGAAAAGGGTTATTGGTAGACCAAACACTGTTTTGCTTAGGTGACATCATCAGGTGGTAATCTTGGGAACCCTTCCCCCCTCATCAAAAATCGGTATCTTCAGTGACAGACTCTTGAGGAGAGTCTAAGTGCCTCCATTTCTGCCTTCTAATCATAGGGACTTCTTTGATGGGAAGTTCCAGAGAAGTATCAGACATGAGAATTCCCTGCTGGCTGTCCCTGCGGAATACAGTGATGAGGCTCAAGGCATACAGACATATGGGATCCAGAGGGGAGATCTGAAAGGGGAGGAACCATTCATCCTGCAGAAGCAGAAAAACACTCTCTCCACTACATCAAAAGCAGAGCACCCAGGGGAGAAGGAGGCTGATGGAGCTGAGAAGCCATGCTTCTGGACCATCGGCTCCCCCGACCCAAGGAGAGTCTGCCAGAAGCAAAGGTCAGAGACAAGCTGTCCAATGCTGAAGCTCCTAGGGGCACAGACGGCTCTGGCAACTTTGAAGTTGACTAACTCCTTGGATCTGACAGGAGCACTTCAGCTCAGAGAGTAGTCTGGGTCCGACATGCTCAGAACTGCTGGAACGCACTACAGCCGAAGATACAATGATCTTCAGATCCAACACAGATGGTCCTGAAAAACTCAGATCCAATGGCTCTGAAACCACAGGCTGGATCGGAGAAGGAGACGAGACAGGTGGTGTAGTTCTGGTAAGGAGTTCCTGACCCAAAGTGGTAGAAGACGGAAGAACTCCCATCTGAATGTGTGCCAAGAGAAATTTTCTCATCATTCAACCACATCAGCTTCTGTCAGGCTTTTGGAAGAACAAGAAGATGAGGTTACAGAGGGGGACCTGGAATGATAGTGTCTCTCCAAAAAGGTGAGTGAACTCTAGAGGGTATGGGATACAGGGAGGATGCATACTTCACTCCAAGGTAAGAGCTTTGGATCAGACAAAACCGGATCCAAAGAAGTAGAGTGAACATCTGACGTTGGCTGTTCAGATGATGTGGGCTTCAGATCCGACATCTTTGATTTCTTACGAGTTGGCTCCAACACTGAATCCGAGGAAGGGTGGAAGGACCAGATGGATTTGATGGCCTCTTTCTATGTTCTGTCTGGTCAGATTTTGAGGGATGAGCCCCAGATAGTGCCTCAAAAAAGGTCTAAGGAAGAAGACCCTTCAGTATTACTTTATTTTAATGATCAACTACCTCCCTTGGATTGAAAGACTTGCATATTTCTCAATCTACTTTAAGGTGATCAGGGCCCAAACAATAAACACATCAATCATTTACATCAGATAAGGGGAGTTTGTGCCTACATTTTTTACACTGTTTTTTGCAAGAAGGCTTTTCCTCCATTTTAGCACTTTAACAGAAAGGCAAGAAGATAAAAAAGAAAAAATAAACTTCTAATTTTTTGTATCTTTTTTTTTTCATAATACCAGCAATGGTATTAGAAAGAGAAGGGGAGATAAAAAAAATACCAACAATGGTAAAAGAGAAATGCACTAAATTATGTAGGTAGAGAGGATTTATTGTTAATGAAATAAAAGTGTTAATGCTGCAATTAAAGATTTCACTTATCTGAAAAAAATGTAATTAATGCTCAAGAGCTCATATCAACCACGGGTATGCACAAAAATGGCAATTGAGATCTGAGGTATGCTAGGGGATAGAGCATTATGGGTAACAGATGAGCTTGAGAGCTCGAGGGGCCATGAGCTGTAAAAAAACATCTGAGTAAGGGATTCAAACCCAATTGTTGAGGAGTGAATGAAAACTGACAATATCAGATTAAATGTTCACTGACATTTTCCATTACCAAGCAAGAAAAAAAAACTTTGAACAGGTATGAGCAGATTTTTGTTTATACTTGTGATATATTTGTACATTATGGGGTGGGAAAATCAAACTTAACTATAGTTACCTCACTGCAGTTTGGATATGGTTTCAAGCACATAGGGTTACCCTCCAGTGTCAGAGTATTCAGTTTATTGCATAATCCCAAATACTGGATTTGAATGGTCTCATCAATGTTATTTCCTTCGAGGTCCAAGATTTCCAAGTGATCCAGCATGCTTACTTGACTTAGGTCAGAAATATTGTTATAAGCCAGGTAAAGCTCCTATATAAATGCAAATTAATATGTTACTAAGAAAGTACACAAGTTATTTTATTATAAACTAATTTTAAACTGTGAATATGACAGTATTCTCTGTTTTACCTTTCATTTGCCTACCTTACATAGTTTGCTTACTAACTCAAACATCCATTATAGCAAGCATATGAATATGTGTATGTAAAGTGCAAACTGGCTGTTTACAAAAGTCAAGTCCCAGCATAATGTAATATCCATTATATTTCACAATCCATGGGACTAAACTTACACTGGCCATTAAAAAAATCATATATACAATTGTATAACATGCTTCTTAGTTAGCTAAACACTTAATTCAACAAGCAGAAGCAACTACTCATTTGTAAAAGACAAGTTGCTGTTTTCTGAAGTTAGATTAACAAGAAGAGGGAATATCTAATACTTAAGTGGTCTCCCAGTGATTTTACACTTTTTATCAATTTTTAACATTAAATTACAATGTCAGTTAAAAATCTCTTAGATCATGCATTTTATAGTCACCTGCCTCATTTTATGTTTAACAGATCCTTCCATGTTTTTACTCTGAGTGTTCTCCTTACTGGTCTATTGATCTGTGAGTCTTAAAAAGTCTAGACTTGCATCCCACTGGTGGTTTTTAGCCCTTTTTATTTCGGGTAAAAATAAACCAGAGGTGGGTAGAACTAGAACATGTTAGGACAATTATACAGTGCCCTCTTTGTTGATTCGTTAGATAACATCTCCGCTTTAGTAATAAAAGTGTTCTCCCTGTGACTTTCCACTCTTTCCCAGTTTTACAGCTTAATCTTACATTAAAGAACTGTTAGTTGTTTTACTAGTCAAAGTGTAAACTTGCTGAGAACAGTAGTGGTTATTCAGTGGCAGAGAATAATTTCTTGGTGTTACTGAGGGATGGACATTATTGGTTGGAGTTTAACTTTCTTATTGGTTCTTTTACTTTTTCTCTTCAGCTTAACAGTGGGTGGTGACACAATAATCAGTAACATGCAACAATGTATTCGTCAAATGCAGGCATTTTAAATTTTTTTTCTCTTAGCAACCTTATTTAACTCCACCTCCTCGTTATAACTGTAGAAATCAAAGAGTTAAACAGTGGTACACAGCTGCACATCTAAAGCCAATCTCATAGCCAGTCTACACCAATTATTTACTGCCTACGTGGTTTTAGTGCTTGAACTTATTTTTTTCTATCTGCATTATTAGTTTACCCCAAATCAATACCTTAACTAGGAGATGAAACACTAATACTTTCCCCAAACTAACCTTATAGGTAGGCTAGGCTAGTCTAGAATGCTGACTGCACATGGTTAGTTTAGTGCTCAAAAAATAAGTTATGTACTCACGATAACATTCCATGTTTGTTGTCCATCTCGCTGTTCATTCTTACAATGATGGGTTTGGAGCCGATTCTTGGCTCCGACTTGGCCGAATACTTAGCTGAGTCTCAAACTTGGCTCATGGCAAGAAGGTATCCCACAATGCAGTGGTGTAATTCCCCAGATCTTGTTTGCTGCTAATACTGAACAATATGTACACTATATCCATATCTACAAACATATACATATAAACATATATCTAAGTCTATACTATATGTACTGGAAGGAGAAACAAGCTGAGACAAAGAACTCCTGAAGGTAGTGGAATCTACCACGTCAACAAGGAGTCTTCGGCAGGGGAAGGAGGGAGGGTTCGTAAGAATGAACGGCAAGATGGACAACAAACATGGAAAGTTATGGGGAGTACTTCTTTATGTTATGTTGCCTTCATTCTTATAATGATGGGACAGCATCCCTAGCATCTTTTCCCTGGGTGGCTCACGGGAGTACACCTTTAAGCACAATGGAACCAAAGGATACCCTGTCCCTGGAGGCCAAATCAACTTTGTAATGAGTGATAAAAGTATGTGCAGTAGACCAAGCAGCTGCTCCACAGACATTATCTATGGGAATTCTGGCTTGAAAGGCAGATGATGTAGCCATTGCTCTAGAGGAATGAGCCTTCACTTTGAAAGGTAAATCTTTGTGATTTGAATTATAGATGAAAGTTATACAATTTGAAAGAGTAGTTTTTGAGACTGAGGATCCTTTTTTTGCATCAGAGAAAGATACAAATAATTGGTCAGATTTTCTGAAGTCTTTGGTTCTATGCAAATAGAATCTGAGTTGTCTATGCACATCCAGTTGATGTAATTTGTACTCTGCCTTGTTGCTATGGTTAGGAAAGAACAATGGAAGCTCTATGGATTGGTTTATGTTGTTTGGAGAAGAGACTTTAGGTAGAAAGGATGGGTTTGTACATAAGGATACCCTATCCTTATGAAAAATCAAATGTGGTAGTTTAATAGAAAGAGCTTGCAATTCTGACACCCTTCTAGCAGAAGTTATAGCCACTAGAAACAAGGTCTTCCATGAAAGGAACTTGAGGTCTTAAGACAAAGAGGGCTCAAATGGAGGTAATGTGAGAGGAGACAAAACAAAATTTAGATCCCAAGGAGAAAGGGGTTCCTTAAAGGGAGGTCTTAATAAGGAAGCACCTTTTAAGAAGGCTCTACACAACCTGTGTGACATTAAATTGGAAGTAGCATCACCAATATGAAAATCTGAAATTGCAGCAAGTTGAACCTTGATGGTTGCTGCAGCTGAGCCTTGTTGGAACAGTTCCGCCAAAAATTCCAAAACAGAATGAATAGGTGCAGAGAAAGGATCAATGTTCTTGTCTTGAGCCCAAAGGGAAAACCTCTTCCATTTACTAGAATACAGCTTTCTAGTGGAAGCTTTAAGCTTTATGGGAAGACATTAAGATATGTCAAACCATAGGAGTGAAATTATAAAGCCTGACTAAATTGGGAAGTGGAGCAGCCAAGCTGTCAGTTTTATGGTGTGGAGAGAAGGATGAATCTTCCCTGACACATGAGTCAGATCATCTGGCACTGGGTCCAGAATCCAAGGCTTCCCTTGAAGGTGAGGCCAAAGGAAGAGGAACCAAACTTGACGAGGCCAGTAAGGGGAAATGAGAATTATCCTGCTTCCCGATCTTTGTGCTTTCTGAATAACTTTGGGTATGAAAGGAAACAGTGGAAAGGTATATAGAAGTCCCGAGGGCCAATTGTGAGCAGGAGCATCTCTCAGTGTCTCCCCCGGAGGGGGAATTAAGGTAAAGTAGTTGCTGCACTTGGCATTCATGGGAGTGACAAAGAGATCACAGCAAGGCTGTACCCATGTTTGGAAAATTATTTCCACCACATTTTGATTGAGAGACCACTCGTGAGGCATTAGGATTGCTCTGCTCAGCTTGTCTATCATCACGTTGGACTTCCCCGGAATGTGCATTGCGATCAGAAAGCACTGGGAAGAAACTGCCCACTGCCATACTTTTAGGGCTTCTTGACAAGGGGGGTAAGATCTGGTTCCCCCTGCTTGTTTATGTATCAAACCACAGACATACTGTCTGACTGGATTGCAATAGTCCCTAGAGGGAGAGAGTCTTGAAGTGCTTGCAACGCAAGAAGCACTGCTCTCATCTCTAGAGCATTTATATGCAAGTGAGCCTTGTGTTCCTGCCATGTACCTTGGACTGTTCTTCCCAGATAATGCCCCCCCACCCTATATGGGAAGTGTCCGTGGTCACTGTAGCTATTGGTTGAAGTGGAACAAAGGGTCTGCCCATTGTCACATGAATGGAGTGTATCCACCATCTCAAGTCGTTCTTGCAAGATTCTGTTATTCTGATCAGATGAGACATTGGAAGCTCTTGAAGTGACCATTGGGAGAATAATAGCCATTGAAGAATCCTCACGTGCATTCTGGCAAGAGGAACCAGTGTAATTGTGGAGGCTATTGTTCCTAATAAGCGTAGAATTATATTTGCTTTCACTTTGTTCTTGGGAAGGAGGTGAAGTATCTGCTGTCTGAGTGCTATAACTCTTTCTGTTGAAAGATGTGCTACCACAGATGAAGTGTCTGGATCTGCGCCTATGAATGTAATATGCTGACAAGGCAACAAGGCAGATTTTTGAAAATTTACTGTAATGCCCAGTTGATTGCTTATGTCCAATGTTAGGTCCCTGGCTTGTAGGAGTAGACGCTTGGTGGTGGCAGATAGGAGCCAGTCATCTAGATAGGAAAACACACGGAATCCTATATGTCTCAAGTGAGCCGTGACTACTGCCATACATTTGTTGAACACTCTGGGGGCTGTAGTGAGACCAAAGGGCAGAGCTCTGAAATGGTAATGGCTGGCTCCCAGCTGGAAGCGTATGTACCTTCTTGATGTCCTGTCCATTTTTATGTGGTAGTAAGCATCTTGAAGGTCTATCGAGCACATCCAATTGTCTTTCCCTAAAAAGGGAAGTATAGACTGCAGTGTCACCATTCAAAGCTTTGACTTCTTGACAGATTCGTTTAACTTGCTTAGGTCTAATATGGGCCTCCAGTCCCCTGTTTTCTTTGGCACAAAAAAGAATCTTGAGTAAGTTCCAAATCCTATTTGGTCTGCGGGGACTTCTTGGATGACTCTTTTGTGGAGCAACTTTTGAATCTCTATAGTTGCTTGTTCCCTTAGATTGGGTGGAACATCTGGGAGTGTTTTGGTCTGTGGGACAGGTTTGGAAAAGGAGATGGAGTATCCTCTGGATATTATGTTTAGTACCCATTTGTTGTTTGTGATATTTCACCAGGCTTCTGGGTACATTGATAAATGTCCCCCAACTGCCTCCAGAGTAGAGTAGTTGGGCTTCCTTTCAGGAGCGCTGATAAGGGCGTCCGCAAAAGGAATCACAGCCACACTGGTTTTGCAGGCCACCTCTACCTCTGGGGTGGCGTCTACCATTATTACCTCCCCCTCTGCCCTTGGAGAAGGCATCACCACATGCATCTTGGAAAAATCTCTGGGATCTTTTGAACCACATCTTTCTGCTCTTCTAACCTTTAGGATAAGGTCTTGAAGGTACAGAAAAACATACTTCAACAGCAGAGAGAGTTTTCCCTTCCTGCTCACACCAGGTTAGAGAGTGTCTTTTACTTTGGGTCCAAACAGTGAGGAACCATCAAAAGGGGCGTTAGTAAAGGTAGACTTAAAGGGCTCTGCAAAACTGCACAAGCACATCCAGGAGTATCTCCTAAGGGAAACTCCAGAACTCGCTGCCCTGCTTGCTCCATCTGCTGCGTATGATATGAGCCTCATGGAGGAGTTGACAATGGAATTTAAAGTAGACAGCTGGGCGGAGACCTTCTCATTCACCCCTGCAGCTAAAGAACTTTGTAGAGTATCTCCTAACTCTTTCAGGAGATCTCTTTGTAGCCTCATGAAATGGGATAGGTAGTTCTGTGATCAGAGTGAGAAAGTCGCTGAAGAAAAGATACGCTTCCCGTATCTGTCCATCATTCGAGAGTCTATTCGGAGGATGAACAGATGAGGAAGTCTCTGCAAGTTCCTTCTTGGTGGCTGCTGCCATCACCATAGCATCTATGGGTACTCCCTTTGTTAGAAATTCCTTGCCCAAAGGAGCTGACAAAAATTTGTTTGGCATCTGAGGGACTGATTCCTTAGTGTTGGGAGACTCCCATGTCTTTCGACAAACCAGGTCCATTAGTTCATCGAAAGGAGGAGACACCCAGGAGGCTGAAGGTTGAGACCCAAAAGCCTTCAGGTACACTGACTCCTCAGCAGAAGGGGTGGTGGTCTGCCAGGCACCTCTTTGCTTGAGGATCTCTAGAATATCCGCAAATGAGATCGCAGCGGACGACCATGGGGACCCTTCTGACTCATCGAGGTCAGTGTCTGAAGTGATGGACTCATCTGGGGAGTCATCATGCTTCCTCTTGCAGGCTCTCTTCCGAGGTGGCTCCTCAGAAGGATATTCTGAGGAGGCCTCAGATGAGAGGGGTTCGCCCAATGGGGGAATCCTGAGGCTCTGGGTCTCTGCTGTCTTGAGAAATGGGTGGTGCTGAGACAGTAACTGGTGTCTTGGGGGGACAAGTACTGGTATCCCTCTGTGGTGCTGAATGGGTAGACACCACTCTCCTCATTAGCTCAAAGGCAGATCCCGCTGGCTCCGAAGACTCCTTTGGCCCAGAGGAGACAGAGGAAGGCAAAGGAGCCAATGAGATCAGACCTGAGGCGGATGTGGGAGCCAAGCTAACCCAAGCTGATGCTCTGAGGGATAGGCCGGGGACGAGAATCCCCCCCCGGGGCCAACCAGGGAACCTCTGCTCTCAGACACACCAGACGGCGCCGAGAGAGTCGGAGCAGATGTTGGCTCCATGAACACTGAAGGGGGTCCCGGAATAGACGGGTCCCACAGTAAGTGGTACCGAGTACTCCAGCTCTGAAGGACCAGCTTATCTTGGAGGGAGAACAACAGTGGCACAGCAGGCTCTGAAACCAAATGGGTGGGAGTTGAGAATAATTTATTCAGCGCTGGCGACTTGAGTCTACATACGATCTGTTCCACATCATCATCTGATAAGCTTCTTGTAGACCTGGAAGATAGGGAAAGTGATTGAGACCTATGGAGGATTGGCGATCTCAAGGTCAGAGAAACTAGCGAAATCTCAATGGGCCGGCTCCGAGTGGAGGTATCTTGTGGCTCTGAAGGCTTTGGAGCCGAAATACCAGGCCTATCAACCAAAAGGATTTCCGACAGCTCTGAGGACTGTGGAGCCGAGAAAGTAGTGGCCTTTGAAATTTTTGGGAGTTTGACTGGAGGCTCCGACTGAGCCGATGTAGCTGGAGATGGTCTTTTATGAGATTTATCCTTTTTTGAAGAAGGAGATGAAAAAGAGGAAGAAGAGCTATGAATGGCTTCCTCAAAAGAAGGCTTTAAGAGTCTTTTTAAAATCAACTTGTTTCTTCTTTCTTGAAGAACTCTAGCACTAAATGAATGACAGAAGGTGCAGTCTTCTTGGAGATGAATGGCACCAAGGCAATAAACACAAACATGTCCATCTGTGATAGACATTTTTTGCAAGCACTTTTGACATTTTTTACAGCCCGAAGGCTTATGTTCTCTCTCTTTTTGGTCTTTAGACATTTTACAAATAAGATCAAGGGCGATAGCAAAACCACAACAACAAAAAATATTAGCTAAGACTAATATGCTAAATCTAAACTAAAGGTTATTACAGGACAACACAAGGAGCAACAACCAAGGAAAGAAAAATAGGACCTCTAACTAAAACGGTTGTATTTTCCACACAAAACAAAAAACAATACAAGCTCTCTAACTTAAATGAGCTATAAGAGACACTAACAACGAACAACCACTACACAGGACACCAAAGGGGCCTGCAAAAGCCATGGTAAAGGGGAAAAAAACTATCACTATTTAACAAGAAGCAGCAAAGAGACAAGAGTTAAACCTAGTAATAATAAAGCTAAATATATGCAAAAATAGCAAGTTTTGACAAAGGTAAATAGAAAAAAATATCACAACTTAGCCACGGCCAAGATGAGCGCATCCAATCTCAAAGCATCAAACGAGATGTGGGAAATTACACCACTGCATTGTGGGATACCTTCTTTCCACGAGCAAGGTTTGAGACTTTCAGCTTTCATGGTCAAAATGAAGTTCAACAAGCTAGTCTGCCCTCTCTTACCAGCCTCATAGCACTTGATACTCTCAGACAATTTAAGAACTGCCCAATGCTCACAGACAATGATTTTTTACTTAACTCATTATCACTGTCTATTTGTGAGAGATGCAAGTACCTGGCCACACTCCCACAATCAAACCCACCATGTGAGTATCACTCACCCACACCACAGTCTGCGCACATTAAATTATCATACACTGAGGATCTAAAAACAATCCTGACCAAAGCTGCAACAGACTAGCAGGGGTAAATCCCAGTGTAAACTAAACACTGCAACAACAGTTAGTGACAACAGCTGTGAGTCACCAAGATGCAGCATATCCCAGATCAATTATTCACAAGAAACTGTCAAACACAAATAAAAATGTACAAGGCTTACGTCCAAGCACCTCTGGAACAATGTTCAAATGTTAAAGTAAAAGGAACCACAAGTTGAGAAGTATAAAAACACCAAGTATTTAATGATTCCAGTAACAGAAACAGTTAGCGCTTTCGTTTGAACAAGTTTCAAACTTCATCAGATCTGATGAAGTGTTTTTATACTTCTCTACTTGTGGTTCCTTTTACTTCAACATTTGAACATTGTTCCAGAGGTGCTTGGACTTCAGCCTTGTGTGTTTTCATATCAGTTTGGTGATTTTGTGTTTTATTACAAACAGAAATGTACTAGTAACTGGTGATGCCACAGTTAGGCACACATATTCTACACTCATGAGACTAGCGAAAAACAGGGTGACAGTGAGCTGCCTCTCAGGAGCAGTGTTTTGTAATGCTACAAGGGCTCTCAGATCCCTTAAACAGACAAATATGAGTACAGCAAGGTGATGGTCATGATGGGGTAAACAGCCTAACAAGCAGAACCCTGACGGAAATGAAGAGAGACATGACAGAGCTTTCTATGCATATCACAAATGCAGGAAAACTCCCAGAATTAAGTGGAATCTTTCTGTCAATAAAATGATGCAGAGATATAAATAAAAATGACTGACTTTAACAACTGGCTAAATACTTGGTATCATATTAGGGTGATCCATAATTCATGGGATGAGGTGCTTGACAGCCATTCTTGATTCAAGAGGGAAGATCTGCACCTTCCATTCCATGTGTTATACATACTGGTGAAAGCTTTTGCAGCCCCCATTTTACCTTTTTTAGGCTAGGTCCAGCTGATAAACTTCCCAACCTAATTCCAAAGCAAATCAACCACCAGACTACATTAAGGTGGATTCTACTTAATGTTAGAAGTCTAAACAGCAAATTGACGGACATTGAGTCACTCCTGCATTTGGAGCACATCTCTGTATGTGTTGTTATGGAAACGTGTTATAAATGCCCAGACAGCACTTGGTCAATACCTGGGTTTTGTGCTTCCCACTCAATTAGACCTAATGTAAACTGTACTGGAGTATCGATATTGTTAGAAACCACATTATCTCAAGAAAGATACCAAGAGACCTGCATGCAGAGCTTCTAAGAGATTTAGATCATGCTAAATAAGAGGGTTTATTGTGAGCCATTGAATGGGCTAACCATCAAACAGTTAAACATCGAACAATAAGCATCAAAAGTTCACTCAGCAAACTTTCATTGACAAGGTAAGTAACTACTCGTCCAACACTTCCCCCATCTCACAAATGAAAGGGTTTCAAACCCCTTTTATCCACTGCAGTGCAGCCTCAGATTTGGTAAATATAGCAAGGGAGGTGAAGTCTTCTTTAAATCTAAATGGAAAACCCTCACCACCAATAAACAAAGCAAGAAAAGAAAAATAAAAACAGACATTTCTGACAAAAAGTAATTAAGCTGGAAGGTCTAGTATTCAGTCATCAAGTGGTAAAATGAATAGTTAAAACTACCTCCACAGTCTCCTTATGGTTGGCATGGAAAAAGGCAACCAGTATCCACAATTGGACGATACCAAGGCACTCTATAAGTGACGGAAAGAACACTACTAAACATGACAAGATTATCTTAAAAGAATTTTTCAGCCCTGAAACGCTCAGAGGCAGGTAAAGTCCTTCTGACTACCAAACAGGTTGGAAACTTCAAGTCCTGCAGTATTTCCTATAAACAGGACTGGATGACTGAATATTATGTAGATCTCATGGGCCAAAAGGTTGCCTTCCTACAGTAGCTATAATATTAAATATGCAAGATACACAATGCTGGGTCCAACAACTGAAAAAAAAAATATATATAAAATATAACTTCCATAAAAACAGAGCAAATATAAGAACTTGGTATAAAACTACTTATATTATACCCTACAACTCTGTTACTTACATTTAACAACTTTAGGATTGCTATACTTTGCAGCAAGAAAAATACTACAAGGTACAATGACCTTAGATTTGGCATAGTATCATATTCATAGTTTCAGTCTTCTATTTTGTGGACTGCAACTGCCACCTCAAAATGTCAACAGGCATCTATATACACACAAAGTTACATACTTACCGTCACAATAAATCTGCAAGATCATTGTTCATTTTCTGCTACTCAATGGAACAAAATCACTATTTCTCATCCAGCATGGCATGGAAAAAAAATCTTTGCCAGGCTTTAGCTCCTCCCCTACCTTGTGCATTACAATTTCCACCAGATCTAAAGTTAACTGTTATGGAGTGGAGCACACCCAGATCTACCATCATGTTAAATGCATTACTTTTGTATCTCAGATTAGTCTGGTTCATCCTCTTCAACCAACATGACAGTATCGTGAACTGAACTTCATGGGTGGTATCATAAAAGGATCCCATGAATGGCCAATGTCCTAGAAGAGCTTCTGGACTCTGATATCACATAGTACTTTGCGAAGATTTATAAGAAGGCCATGTTAGAGCTGAACAAATGTCACCCATTGAAGCTTTTCTTAAGAACCCTTGTGATATTGCCATAACCCAAACAAAATGTGCTGTAGATCAAGATGGTAAGGTTTTGCTGCACTTACCATACTGAACTATAATGCACTGTGACACAGCCATAATAAAATAATAATAACAAGACACCCATTTGTTAACCAGGTAGGCACACCAGACACAAAGTTCCTTTTCAGAGGATGACCTGGGAACAATATCTGGTTAAGTAACTTGCTCGATGTCACACAACAGGTAAATGATGACTCAGGCAATCAAACTCTGAGCCACAGGATCTACAGCTTGAAGCCTTAACCCTCTGTACCAACTGCCAGACAGTCTAGCAGAGTAACTTCTGAAACAGTGCTGCCCTCTCATTTAAAAAAAAAAAACTATAATATCTGAAACGTCTTCCAGATTAAATTTGTTTGGTCTACGTAAAATTTGCAGTTGCCTTATGCCCATCCATAAAATGTAGCAAGTACTTTCTTTTGTTTAACAGTTTGGGTAAAAGCTGGAAGGCCGGTTTAAATTTGCTTCTGTGGCTAATTTTGATATAAATATTGGGTTCATTCATAGGATCACTCTATCATTTGGAAGACCAAATATTGGAGTTTTATACCAAAGGTCTGAAGTTCTAGAATCATTTTAAATTATGTAACTAAGTGAAAGAAATTTTCCATGACAGGAATTTCAGATTTTCTTTGAAAGATGATTCAAAAGAAAAAGACAGTTAATTTCTCAATCAAAAAATAAAGCACTATGGATTAAGAGCTCTCTGAATAGGGTCTCATTGGGAAGGCATGCCAAACATAAGCTTTACACAATTTCAAGGAATTCACTGAAAAAAAATTATATAAACTTTGATGTAATTTGACCTAGCAAACATATGAATCTTATCAGATGAATAACTGGTCTGAATTAAACATCTGAATAAGATGCCCAACACATTATACATGATATTTTCCAGGCCATGGTATATGTCATGAATTAAAATGTGGGGAGAAATTCTTGCAGACTCTCCGCTGACAAAAAGTCTTGCAATGATAGCAAATGCTTGTATCACAGAGAAAAAAAAAGACATCAAAATGATAGATATAAAAATTATGGTTTGCACTGTATTTCTTTTAACTATAAGGATTTAAAATAGAAGAGTTCACTGACCTATAAAAAGACCTCTATATACTAGACCCATTTTGTTGATTCAAGGCAGACAGTTTGATAACAAAAAATAATTTCTTAATCTATACAGAACTGAAAATTATGGTAACTTTTGTTATCTGAATGTATATGTAATAACTGGGTTCTGTATTACTTATTCTGATACTATGCAACATCTCAAGTATTTGCTAGATTAAAGTAGGATACTTATTATCTGAAATGTTAAAATCAGCATTTAATCATTTGTGACATGAATTTCAACTACATAAACACGGACACTAATTAAACCAATTAACAGTTGCATACTTTGAACAAATGATGTACAGGACATGATATCCCATCCCTGAAGTTCTCCATTTGTTTACAGAAGAGATATTTACACCTGCTGACATAAATTAATGTCCAAAACCGAGAGTTTATTTTTCTGAATTAACATGGAAATTTATAAAAATATTAGAATAGGCCAGGAATCATCAGTAGCAGGAAAGCTGCAATTATGGAATGCAAAAGCAGTTTATTTTGAATTTAATAAAGTTGTTAAAACTTTCCTACTACTATATGACTTGCCTTATGAAAATTTATGAACTATTATTACACTATGAATCCCTATTTATATGGATAAAGAATACACAGTTTTATCTTTGAAAATCTTAATCCCAATTTGCAACTATTTAATAATCAGCAATTAAGATTAACAAAGGGAAAAAAAATTGTTACACTCTTGTTAGACTTGGAAATCATAATTTTTTTAAACTGAGTCGCCACTTTTCTTGACAGTGAAATAGTATGTAACTATGCAAAAATGAGTGAGAAGATATTAGAATTATACTTGTAAAATCTATTAGGTAATCTACGTCTGCAGTGTTTACATTTATCCTCCCACATAACCACTATTGGGTACCCCTGCTTTAACCCACTCAACCCATCATTTTTTCTGTGGGGGAGACAGATAAACTCATTTGCTTCCCAACAAAGATGGAAGCATGCAGACTAGTTATTAGCTTCTTGGGATGTGAACCTTGAGCCCATTCATTCCTTACTAGGAGGTAAGGGTCAGGTGTTTGGGAGCAGACCATCTTGTGTTCACAGAGACCTCCTCTCCCAAGTACCCTTCCCCTCCCTTTAGCAACGGACAACTTCTATAACGGCTGCTGCTGTGCTTAGGGGGGGTCCCAATGTAAGCTTTTGCACATGAGCACGTAACCACATATGCCCAAAAGGTGTCCTGCAATCACTCAAAATGTTTGTTGGAGTCAGAACTACAACACAATGGTCCAGTCCTCCACCCCACCCCCCAAATAATTAAACAGTTGTCAGCCACTCCCATTATCTCCACCACAGTCCTTCTAGGGTGTGAGCTGCTCATCAAACTCAGGTCACCTGGATCACAATCAGGGCACTATCCTTCTCTAAGTCTATTGTTTTATTCATTGGTAATGTCACTGTGCATATTATGCAGTACTGAGTTACAAATATAGCTGGCTGTTGATGCTAAAGAGTTTTCTCTTTCTGATGCAACTAGTTCTGTATTTTTATTTTTCATGGCAAGAAGAGAAAGCACACAATTGTACACATTTGCAAAACATAAAGTGAAAAGAAAACAAAAAAAAAATCAAGTAAAGTAAAACACACATACGTGAATTATTCTCTGCCCTGGAAAACATCACTAAGTTTGCATTATAGTATACAAGAGTTGCTTTCAATAGATAAAGAAGGCTAAACTGTAATATCTAGGGTTAAGTAAATCCAGGATTTTCTTTATTTTCTTAGCATACTAAAGCACGTAGCAGAAGATAAAGTACATTTATCAGATGAGTTAAGAATTGATATAAAATCCCCTTATTAAGACTGATGTGTATTTTCACACCTGTGATGTGTATTGTGTCATATTATTAAAAATATATTTGGTTTCCAAATGAAGTACATACAGAATGTTGATTAGAATGCTGTGAGTTCCATCACCATGCCAAATGCTTGAATGCATATTCCAATACTGATATTGACATCACAGTATAGCACTCTGTAAGTGTTGTCTTTTATATGAAGCATTAAGCTGGGGTCATATCTGCCTTACTTGCTAGAACTTGGGTCAAATTAAGGACTTAAGGACTCCTATGGCACATGCTGTAAAGAGCAAGGGCAACTTTTTTAAACAATTTCATGTACATAAACTGTTTTCCCCCAGATCATACTTATTACATTACTGAAACAAAAAAGACATACGGCTTTGTTAGTAATACATATTTTGTTAATTCAGCCTCTTTATTGTTATCCCTTATGATACAGCGCTTCTGCTCACCTAACATTCCATTTTTGCCATAAGAGAACTGAAGCCCTATGCACTAGTTTTATTCTTTCAGATTTTCACAATGTTTATAACAAATTACATTCACATTTAAAAGCTACAATTCATCACAGTTCAAAATGTCAGTAGCATCTCCTAACAATTCTTAATTTGATTTAACCTTCCGGAAACATGTTCCTCAGTTTCCTCTGCATCACACTTGATTCTTCAAACACATTTTCTTCACTTCATATAAAAAAAAAGTTAAGTACTCACCATAATGCTCCAACTTTGTTGTCAGTTTTCATTCCTCCTCGACTGATGGGTTCAGATCCCAGATGTTGGATCTAAATCGGCCGTTTGTAAAAGCTTGTGGCAATCCAAAACTCTCAAACTTCTCCCTTACCCATAATGCATCTCCCCATTACCTCAGATCTTGTTTGCAAGCACTAAAAAGATGTACTCTTACAATTTATACATATACTTGTCCAATTTGGATGAAGAGAAAAGACAGAGTAGTCTTAGAGAGAAAGGGACAATGCCATTTCTGGAGTTCATAAAGCCATACAGATGCAACCCAATTGTTATATCCTCTTGCTCACCTAGAAGAAACCTAAAAAAGGTTGGGTGTTGGTGGGAGGTGAATCAAGGAGGAATGAAAATCGACCACACAGGTGTAATGTTATGGTGACTACATACTTTTTTTTTTATCTGATGTTGTCAATTTTCATTCTGGCCTTGAATGATGGGACAGAGTCCCCAGCTACTTAAAACCCTGGGTGGATTCAAGGAAGGATATTTCTGAGCACCATTGAGTCAAAGGATGCTCTGCCCCTGGACAACCAGATCTAGCTTATAATGCAAGGTAAAGGTGTGAGAGGAATCCCAAGTTGCTGCTGAGCAAGTATTATCCATGGAAGTCCTTGAGTAGAAGGCTGAAGAGGTAGCTACCGCTCTGGGTGAATGAGCCCGTACCTTGTATGGCAAGGCCATTCCTGTCTTGTTATAAGTAAAGGAGATACAGTAATTAAGCCATTTAGCCAATGGCTTTAGAAACAGGTGCACACAACTTCAATCCAGCAAATGAAACAAACAGTTGATCAGTTTTTTTCTGATATCTTTTGTACTATGAAGATAAAAACATAATTGTCTATGAACATCTAGCAAAAGTAGTAAACATTCTCCTTTGTTGGAAAAATTTTTAAAGAATACTGGAAGATTAATACATTGATTGATGCTGACTTGTGATACCATCTTGGGCAAAAAGGATGCATTAGTTCGTAAAGATACTCCATCCTTATTAAAAATGAGATATGGTGGTTTCACTGACAATGCCTGAATTTCCAAAATTTGCCTGGTGGAGGTGATGACAACTAAAAATAATGTCTTCCAAGACAAAAATTTTGGGTCACAATCATGGTCAAACTTAAAGGGTGGCAGAATCAAGGACTGCAGTACCAGACTGAGATCCCATAGTGGTTGGGGTCTTTAAAGGGAGGTTTAAGAAGAAATGTGCCGAGCAAAAAAAATGCTTTACATAGTTTATGAGAGGCTAGAGAGCAGGCATCAAATCCATTGCAGAAGTTAGAAATTGCTGCTAATTGGACTCTCACTGTTGAAGAACTAGAACCCTGATTAAAAAGTTGTGTTAAGAAATCTAGCACATTACTTATTGGTGCCAAAAAATGATCTTTGTGCTTTTAGGTAGGCCAATGCACAAATCTGTTCCACTTACTAACGTATAGTTTTCTAGTGGATGGCTTAAGAGAAGATAGGAAGATGTGACACAAAGGGAAAGAGAACATAGAATGTCTGGCTGTTACTGGAATTGGTAAAACCAAGCTGTCATCCTGAGGCTTGGAAGGTCCAGATGTGTCATGCACATCGGATGAGACAAAAGGTCCAGAACTAGGTCTAGAATCCAAGGTTGGTAAACTAAGCGAGTCCAAAGGAAGGGAAACCAAATCTGTCGAGGCCAAAAGGGAGCAATGAGGATAACTTTGTTCTTTAATATGCCAGCTCTCTGAAGGAATTTTGGGATTAGAGGAATTTGGGGGAAATGCGTAAAACAATCTGGGGGGCCATTCATGGAGTACAGCATCCCTCAGTGACTCACCCTATGGGGAATCGGGACAAAGTAGCTGCTGCACTTGTTTAGGGGGATTTAAAAAGGTCACAGCATGGTGGGCCCCATTTGTGGAAGATTTGTTCCACCACTTTCTGACTGAGGGACCATTCATGAGGTAACAATATGCACATGCTCAGCTTGTCTGCTAGTGCACTGGACTTCCCCAGAATATACATTGCGAAGAGAAAGCGGTTGGAAGATATTGTCCATTGCCACACCATTAGTGCTTCTCGACATAGACGATATGATCTGGTTCTTCCTTGTTTGCTGATGTACCAAACCACTGACTCATTGTTTGAATTGTAATTGTTGTTGATGGGAGTGCACCCTGAAAGGCTTGCAATGCTAAAACCAATGCTCTCAACTCTAGAAAGCTGATATGTAAATGGGCTTCTTCAGGGAACCATATGCTTTGGACCATCTTTTCCAGGTAATGCCCACCCCCCAAGATGGGAAGCATCTGTGGTCACTATGGCTTGGGATGTGAGGGGACAAATGAACAGCCCTGCAATACCTGATTTGATTGGGTCTACCATATCAGACTTTTCTTGCAAGAGCTTGTAATTTGTATTGGGGCTAACAAAGGTAGATGAAGAATTGACCACTGAGATGTGGGCATCCATTGGAGAATTCTCTTGTGAAACCTGGATAGTAGAACAAGAGTTATCGCTGCTGTCATTGATCCCAGAGCTCGTAATACTGAGCAGGCTGAGATAGTGGTACTGAATTCTAGAAAGGGGAAGAGAGGCAATTTTTGACCTTGTGTCTAGTAGAACTCCTATGAATTCTATGATTTGAGTTGGCTTTCGATTTGACTTCTCGAAATTTATGGTTATTCCTAATCTTGTCCAAGTGTGGATGATCTCTCCTTTTGCCATAATGAATTGATGCCTGGTCGGAGAGGCAGTGAGCCAGTCATCTAAGTATGGAAGCACATAAAATCCTTGCAGTCTCAGATGAGCCATTATCACTGCCATACATTTTATGAACACTCAGGGGGGCTGGCTGTGGTGAGGCCAAAGGGCAGTGTTCTGAACTGATAATGGCTGGCTCCCAGCTGGAAGTGTAAAAATCTTCTGGATTGCCTGTTTATTTTTATATGACAGCAAGCATCCTGAGATCTATTGAGCACATCCAGTTGTCCTTTTCCAGAAACCGAAGAATGGACTAAACTGTGACCATCTGAAACTTTATCTTTCAAATAAATCTGCTTAGACTGCTGAAATCCAGAACTGGTCTCCAGTTCCCTGTTTAATCTGGCACTAAAGAATCTTGAGTAAGTTCCAGATCCTTTCTGGTCTGGGAGACCCCTTGGATGACATTTTTGTCTAGCAGCTTTTGTATTTGTATGGCCGCTTGATCCCTTTGATTGGGTGGTATATCGGGGATTTCCTTGGAGGTTGGGGGAGAAAGGGAAAATGGAATTATATATCCTCTGGATACAATCCTCTAAACCCAAGTATTAATAGTTATGTACTAACCATGGCATCTGTATTATCTGTAGTCACTATTCATCATGTATGGCTCTTGGATCAGAGCCGAGAACACTTAAACAGCTTAGCTCAAGCTCCTCTCCTCCCATAATGCTCTGCTGCCTTCTAACCCCTCAGATCGAGTTTGCCCTGGAGAAAGAAGACAGTAGACCTGCCATCAGAAAAGATCCTGCTAAATTCCTGTCAGTCCCTCAGGAAGGGGGAAAGGAGGGCGAGATCATGATGAATGGTGACTACGATAACAGAGATACCAAGTTATGGTAAGTACATAACTATTAATATGATGTTATTCTAGTCACCATTCCTCATGTATGGGTCAGAGTCCCCAGCTACCCAACATTCTCAGATGGCCTCATGGAAGGACATGCTGAAGAACAGTGGAGCCAAAGGAAGCCCTTCACCTAGAAACTAGGTCAATCTTGTAATGAGAAATAAAGGTATGAGGGAAAGACCAAGTTGCTGCTGCACAAATGTCATCCAAGGATTGACAAGCTGAGAAGGCAGCTGATATAGCCACTGACCTGGTAGAATGGGCCCTAACTGGTCCAGGCAAAGGAGTACCACAAGAGGAGTAGATGTAAGAAATGCACTGGGAAATCCAATGGGAAATGGTAACTTCTGAAACAGCTTGTCCCTTCCTGATGACTGAAAAGGCCACAAACAATTGGTCTGAAAGACAGAAAGACTTAGTTCTGTGCAAATAAAAATGAAGCAGTCGATGAACATCTAAGGTATGCAAAATGTATTCTCCCTTGTTAGTATATTTGGGAAAGAACACTAGAAGATGGATAGACTGAGGTTTGCTTCAGTGGCCATTTTTGGCATAAAGAAAGGACTGGTATCAAGGCCACTCTGTCTTTATGGAATATCAAATAAGGAGGCTTGGGGGTAAGAGTCTGCAACTCTGATACTCTTTTCACTGAAGTTATTGCCACCAAAATGTCAGCCTTCCAAGAAAGAAATCTGAGATCACAGGATGCGGCAGGCTCAAACAGGGTCCAAGTTAGAGACTGCTGCACCATAGCAAGATCCCACGGTAGAGAAGGATCTTTGACTGGGGGACGCAATAAAAACACATCTTTCAAGAAAGCCTTGCAGAGGTGAGAAGAGAAAGTAGGTTCTTCATTAAGGTGAAAATTAGAAATAGCATTGGGACTTTAATCATAGACAAACATGCACCCTCTTGAAAGAGGGAAGCCAGGAAAAGAAGAATGTATGACATAGGGGCTGGAAATGGATCCAGATTCTGACCTTTAGCCCAGATAAAGAATCTCTTCCACTTACTTCTGTAAACTCTCTTGGTAGAAGATTTCTAAGAAGCAAGAATAATGTCCTTCACAGGGGATGAAAGACTGGACTTAGCAAGAATCACTGGAATTGGACAAACCAAGCTTTCAGATGGAGGGTCTGCAGATTTAAAAGTGGAAGGAGTGACAGATGAGAAATCAGATCCGGAACCAGATCAAGCACCAAGGGGGGTGGGTGCTTCAAATGAGACCATAGAAGAGGGAACCACACCTGCCGAAGCCTGAAGGGGGCAATGAGGATTAACTGTATCCTGAGGTGCCTTGCTTTCTGAAGAACTCTTGGAATTAGTGGTAAAGGAGGGAAGGCATAAAGAAGACCTGGAGGCCAATCATGAGACAGAGCATCCCTGGGGGGATCAAGGTGAAGTACCTGCTGCATTTGTGGTTGAGAGGGGCAGCAAACAGATCACAGCTCGGTTGTCCTCACCAATGGAAGATCTGCTTCGCCACAAGCAGGTTCAGGGACCACTCATGCAAGGTCAGAATGGCCCTGCTCAGCTTGTCTGCCAGCACACGGGAATATGCGTTGCAAGGAGAAAGTGCCCCAAGGACATTGCCCACTCCCAGACCCTAATGGCTTTGTGACAAAGTAGATCAGAACATGTGTCCCTTTGTTTATGTACCACACAATGATCATGTTGTCTGTGTACACTGCTTTTGTCACCAGATGGAGGCAGTCCTGAAAGTCTTGCAGTGTAAGGAGGACTGCTCTCATCTCCAGAACACTGATGTGCAGTTTGGCCTCTGACTGGGACCACATCCCTTGGACAGTCTTTCCCAAGAAGTGCCCCCCCACCCTTAAAGGGAAGCATCCATGGTCACAGTAGCCACCAGAGTGGGGAAGAAAAAGACCTGCCCGCTAGGAGGTCTGGAGAGAGCATCCACCACAACAGATATAGTCGGTAAATTGGGGTGAGCCATATTGGAACTGACAGAGGAAGAGCAGACCATTGAACTGCCAGGGTCCACTGCAGAACACTCGTAGTACCTGGCCAGTGGAACCAAGTAAATGGCTGCTGCCATGGACCCTAAGTCCCTCAGAATGAGAGATACTGGAGGACAAGTTTGCTCCAGAAGAGATTGTACATGATACCGGATAAGAAGCACACATCAGAGGGGAAGAGCTGCAGTCTCCATGATGGTGTCCAACTGAGTGCCAATGAACTCCAGATGTTGACACCAGGTCAGAGAAGACTTGGTAAGATCCACTGCGATTCTGAGTTGATCAAAAAGACTAAGAAGAAACTGTGTGGTCTCCACCAGTTGATGCTGTGTGGGAGCTGTGAGGAGCCAATCGTTGTGGCAGGGAAACACCTGGAATCCCTGCAGCCTAAGATGAGCTGCGACCACTCCCATACACTTGGTGAACACTCCGGGAGCTGTGGTGAGTACAAAGGGCAGGGCTCTGAACTGAAAGTGAACAGGTCCTATGTGAAAGCTGAGAAATCTCCTGGACAGCCTGTCTATTTTGATAGGATAGTACATGTCCTGGAGATCCACAGAGCACATCCAGTCATTCTTGCGCAGAAGGGGAACAATGGATTGTACAGTGACCATCCAAAACTTCAACTTCTTTAATAATAGATTTAACTGACTGAGGTCCAAAATAGGACGCAGGTCCCATGTTTTCTTGGCCACCAAAAAGAAGTGGGAGTAAGTACCAGATCCTCTCTGTCCTGTGGGGA
This sequence comes from Protopterus annectens, assembly GCF_019279795.1. Lineage (NCBI taxonomy): Eukaryota > Metazoa > Chordata > Ceratodontiformes > Protopteridae > Protopterus > Protopterus annectens. Next base: position 360,270,909 of record NC_056751.1, read on the forward strand.
CCTTTTGGATGGCTCTTTTTAGAATGAGATTGGCCACCACTAGAAGGAATAAATCTCTCTGACTGGCTGGCACATCAGGGAGAGTTCTGCTTTTTGGTGAGGGATTGGAAAAGGGGATATAGTAGCCCCTGGATATAATTCTTAGCACCCACCAATTGGTTGTGATGTTTGCCCAGGCCAAAGAGTGCAAAGATAAATGACCCCTGACTGCCTCCAGAGAGGGACAGTTGGGCAGTACTTCAGGAAAGCTGAAAGAGCTTCTCAGAGAAGGGTTCCCTGGAGCCTTGGTTTTGTGGGTCTCCTCTGCCCCTACGGCAGTGTTGACCACTGAACCCTCTCCCCCGTCCCCTGGAAGAGAAGTCATCCTGAGCTTCCTGAAGGGAAGACTGTGACATATGGAACTAAATCTTCTTACCCCCCCCCCCCCATTGGGCCTTGGAAAAGGGCCTCTGTAGAGAACTTGATCCCTACAGCTGACAGTGTCTTCCCCTCTTGTTCACTGTGGGTTAAAGTTTCCTTTATGGTTGGTCCAAAGAAGGCTGAACCATCGAAGGGAGTGTTGGTGAATGACACCTTAAAGGCCTCTGCAAACCCACATAAGCGAAGCCAGGCATGACACCTGATGGTGATGCCTGTGCCCGCTGCCAGTGAGTTACCCTTTGCAGAGTTGGATATGAACCTCATGGACAAATTAGCTATAGAAGTGAGAGTGGCAAGCTTGGGAGAAACAATCTTAAAAGTCCTCCGCCAGCATGGACTCTGAGAAGAAAATGGCGAGCTCCTTGATCAAATCCCTCTGAAGATGGGTAAAATCTGTCAGATAATTTAAGGCTTGCAGGCAGAATGAAGCCAATGTGAACACCTGCTTTCTGAATCTTTCAAATGCTCTTGACTCAAGATTGGGAGGATGTAGAGATGAACTTTGTCTTGCCAAGTTCTTGGTGGTGGCAGCTACCACAATCGCATCAACTGAAACTGCCTTGGACCAAAAGATCTTGTTGGAAGGGGCAATCAAAAACTTATCCACTCTCTTTGGCACCAGCTCCACTGTGTCGGGGTCCTTCCAAGCCCTGCTGGCAATGCGATTGATCAAGGGGTCAGCAGGGGGGGACACACCCAAGAGGTAGATGGGCCCATACCAAAAGCGTCCAGAAACACGGCTTCCTCAGAGGATGGGGGCTGGGCAGACCAAACACCCTTGCCTTAAGGATCTCCACAATGCCTCCAAAGAAGACGTATTTGGGCAGCGACCATGGAGACCCATCCCCTTCAACAATATCCATGTCCTCCTTGACCGGCTCCATCGAGGAGTCAAGATGTCTCCTCTTACATGTCATTTTCCAAGGCACTTCCTCTGAGGAAGGCTCTGGGGAAGACTCTGAAGAAGTGGGGACCTCAATAAGGGTAACTCCCCCTTGGAGGCTAGTTCGAACATGCTGAAAGGAGCAGGATGACAGGGTCCGCTCAAAATTTGAGGCTGGTATGGAGCCTGGCGAGCAGGGGGGGCTACTCTGGTAGCAGAGAGAGCTCTTTCCACCACCCAGAATGGGAAAGGACTGGACGAAGCCCCCTCCCCCATGAACAATACCATAAGGGAGGAAGGAGCAGACCCTGCTAGGACCTGCAACCCTCTGGAGAAGGCCGGACCAGAACTATTGAGAGCCGAAGCACTGAGGGGCAGAGAGCGGTCTGAAAGGCCCAGACCCAAACCTGCCCCCATGGAATCCAGGGTGACAACCGAGATCAGTTACCCCACCTGCCCTGAGGACAGGACAGCAGAACTGGCCACAGACTCAGATGAGCTAGGGACAAAGGGTGTCCCAGAAACCCCCACCGCCTCTATGCAGAGTGCCACCTCCCTTAAGTCAAACACTGCTGGGTTGGATGAGGAGAAAATAACCAGGGAGTAGCAGAAGGCTCCCTAGACTGATGGGCTGGGGAAGCCAAAAGCCCCAAACTCTATTTGAGCTTTTAAAAAGGACCGCACCATCCTGTCCATATCAGAAGGAAGGATGTTCCTGGAAGATCAGGAGCAAATAGAGGACCTAGCTGGAGACCAGTGCCAGGATCCTGAGGATCTTTCTTCTATGATCCAGGAATGGCTCCTTCGCGGAGAGGTAAACAAATTGTCCCCTCCCGGTGGGTCTGTGGGAAGGTCTGCAACCACAATAGGATCCAACATGGGTCTCAGATATGACTGTTTTGGATCCGAGGAAACAGAAGGATCTGAGGGCAGGACTCTCAAACCCCTCAGATCTGACAGGATCATATCCATGACAGGCCTGCTCCAACTCGGATCCAAAGGCCTTGCAGCCGGGAGTCATCTCCAAGACCCTCAGATCCGAAGACCTTGGACCTGCAAAGCTTGGAGTAGGATCCAGGGATCTGGGATCAGACAGCCTAGGCTTTTTAATAAAAAACAATTTCCAAACCGATAAAACAACCAGTGAAGTAAGAAGTAAAACACTGTAAAAAGAAACTCCAATACTGGTAATAACATGGCTAAAAACAGAGCGTTTAATAAAGTAAGCGCTTTCACGGATATACCGCTCCTTCAGACTGCAATCAATCAACAAACATCATATTTAAATAACACCACAAATCAAATTAGAATGACATCATTCAATAAAAAGCATACGCTATTTAAAGGAACACAGCATACAAAAAATCTAAAAAGCATCAAATTCAATGCTTAAGGGACTTTGCCTTTAAAATGGGTTTAAGAGAAACCATGCTATTTAAGCCTGGTGGCTTACCTGCATAGAACAGCAATATCCATTTTTGCTCAGCTGCCTCTGCAATATTCTTAAGATCGCCCCCTCTCTTCTTAATAGCTATAGTCTCAAGTACTATGAACTTGAATATATGATCCATACCTTCTTTCTTATTGTGCATAGCTAGTGCGCTGCTTTCCTTCATATTCCTAATATCCCTATAATGTTCTAATATTCTATCTTTTAATAAACGATTCGTCTTCCCTATGTAAAATGAAAAACATCTCACACAGTAGGTGAAATAAATAACATTACAGGTCTTACAGTCAGCATAGAAAGTGGGATCTATCTTAAATCCTAAGAGGGGGTGTAGAAAAGGTCCGCCCATATGTATGTACCTGCAAGCCAAAACAGTGCAAGAAACTTCTCTGTGTGGAAGATTTTCAGTCCATATATTTCTAGTTAATCACTGTATATTAATCAGATCAAACAATAGTAGTAGAAGTAGCGAACTTAAACTCGTCTCAAGTCAAAACAAAACCAAAACAAAAAATAACAGAAAATATATAAATGTACAACATTACTAAGTAAACGAAAGTAATCCAAGCAAGGCAGGCAGTCTGTTTCCAGTCGAAAATCCTAAAGGATTTGTGGCATTTCTTAAAGAAATTGAATGAAATAAAATGGGAGCCTGGGGTGATTATGGTGACTGTGGACATTGTTAATTTGTTCAGTATTATGCCACATTTTGAAGGTATAATATGGTTGGAGGTTCAGTTAGCAAAAACTAGAATGTATGACCAGGACACCATTAATAAGATCATTGCCCTGATTGAATTGGTTTAAACAATAATTATATACATTTTGAAGGGCAATATTTTAAACAAGCCACTGGGGTAGCCATGGGGGCTGCCTGTACTGCCATATTTGCAAATTTTGTAATTTCAAATTGGGAACAGGAATTTTTAATGAAAAATAGTTTTTGGACAAAAATTTTACATTATACTAGATTCCTGGATGATCTTTTTTTGTTGTGGAGGGGTAGTCAACAAGAATTAGATGATTTTTTTCTTATACTAACAATACAGTGGAGTTCTTAAAAATTCACCTACAGTTTTAGTGAAGAACAAATCACATATTTAGACATAGAGTTGAATGCTGATAAGATGAAAGGTCTTCTATATTCTAAGATATATAGAAAGCCAACTTTTTCAAATTCCTATTTGGAATTTAAAAGTTGGCATCCTTAATACCAAAAAAGAGAAATTATCAAAGGCCAACTGGTAAGGGCTGCCAGGATGGTTAGTCATGATGAGCATTTTCATGATGAAATTAGTTTTATAGTCAACATGTTTGTTAAAAGGGACTATCCCCTGGATTTGTTGGAAGAATTATCCAAGAAGTGATAGGCAAAAGGTACAAATGTATTTATGTACCAATTTTGGGTGGGCATCACAGGCAGCAAAGTGAACTGGTTGTTAATCAAAGACTCAGGGGAAATGAAGTGGGATTCAGGCTTATAAAAAGAAGTTATGTCTTACCATAACGTTCCATGTGAATTGTTCATCTCGCCTTTGTTCTTACGCATGGGTTCGGAGCCGATCCTCGCTCCGAGACGGCCACTTCTACAGCTCTGCATCTTGAGAAAGCTCGAGGCACAGTCCTATCCCACAATCCCCTAGTACTACCCCTCAGATCTAGTTTGCTAACACCAGAAGATAACAATGTGCCCCAGGCGCTAGCAGTAATTTAAAGATAAGAGGCAGCAATGCCCAAAAAACACCTAGATAATGAAAAGAGTACCCTGACAACAGAAGCAGCCAGAGACTAACAGAAGGTGTTGAAGACGAGCTGAATTGGAATCCAAATCATCCCGTTCTCTGAAAAAAAACATAGGCCGGGGGATGGAGGGTGGGTAGTAAGAACAAAGGCGAGATGAACAATTCACATGGAATGTTATGGTAAGACATAACTTCTTTATGTGAAATTGTTCAATCTCGCCGTTTGTTCTTACGCATGGGTAGCGTCCCTAGCTCCTTTACCCTGGGTGGCTCATGTAAGAACATTCCTGAGAACCGTGGAACGAAAAGAGGCCATAACTTTGGAGTTCTTGTCCAACTTATAATGGAGAATGAAGGTATGAGGCTTCGCCCAGGTTGCTGCTGCACAAATAGTATCCAACGGCAAACGGGCTGCATGGGCTAGGGATGTGGCCATAGCCCTGGTAGAATGAGCCTTGGGTTGAAAAGGTAATTGTTGTTTCGTCTGTGAATAGATAAATTTAATACAATCTGTTAGCCATTTAGACAGGGTAACTTTGGTAACCGCCATACCTTTTCTTTGGTCAGCAAAGGATATAAATGGTTGGTCTGATTTTCTGTCATCTTTTGTCCTTTGCAAATAAAACCTGAGTTGTCTGTGGACGTCTAACTTATGCAGCATATATTCCAACTTGTTAGTGTGATCTTTGAAAAAGGTGGGAAGTTCGATGGATTGGTTAATATTTGAAAGTGAACAAACTTTTGGGAGAAAAGACGGATTGGTGCGAAGACGGATTGGTGCGTAATGTCACTCTATCCGAGTGGAAAATCAAGTAGGGAGGTCGAACAGATAGCACGTGCAATTCCGAAATTCTACGAGCAGAGGTTATAGCCACCAAGAATAATGTTTTCCATGACATGAACTTAAGAGAGGCTGTGGAGGCTGGTTCAAAAGGGGGTAACATTAACTGGGATAAAATTAAATTAAGATTCCAAGGAGCAACTGGGTTACGAATGGAAGGGCGGAGGTGAAAAGTGTCTTTCAAAAACGCCTTGCAAAGTCTGTGGACCATGATGGAAGAATTTTTGTAACCCACATGAAAGTTCGATATGACCGCCAGTTGGACTCTAACTGTGGACGATGATGCTCCTTCTTCAAAGATCTTAGACAAACTCCAAAATTTTGTGCACCGGTGCTTCTGTTGGATCTAATCCTTGTTGTAATGCCTAATAAGAAAAACGTGTCCACTTGCTCCGGTAAGTCTTTGTAGTGGATGGTTTAAGAGAGGAAACAATTATACGTTTAACCGCAGGGGACAAAAGGCTTGACCTGGCTAGGATGGGAAGAGGAGCAGCCAAGCTGTCAATTTTAGGGCCTGCAGGGATGGATGAGGGGCTCCTGACGCATGGGTCAAAAGGTCTGGAACTGGGTCCAGAATCCATGGCTCCTCGATTTGATGGGCCTGAAGAAAGGGGAACCAGATCTGTCGAGGCCAGAATGGGGCTATTAGAATTATGGTCCTTTCCAGATGTTTGGCTTTCTGTAGAAACCTGGGGATTAACGGAATGGGTGGAAAAGCATATAGGAGACCCGGGGGCAGTCTTTCCCTGGAACAAACCCCCCCACCCGATCAGGGAAGCGTCCGTGGTTATTATCGCTATCGGGGTTGGCAGGGTAAATGGTCGACCTTGTGTCAAATCTTGAGATAGCATCCACCATCGTAGATCCTGCTTGCAGCAGGATGTGATTAGAATCTCGTGTGACAACGGCAGGTGCTGATAGGACCACTGGGTGAACAGTAGCCATTGTAGGATCCTCATGTGCATTCTTCCTAGAGGGACTGCAACCAGTGCAGCTGACATTAATCCCAGGACTCTCAAAACCTGTTTTGCTGTAGCTTTTGTCTTTTGAAGGAGTACTGCAATTTGCTCCCTTAGTTTTGAAACCCTTTCTGGTGGAAGTCTGACCGTGACCAAGGTAGTGTCCAGTTCTACCCCTATAAATGAGATACGCTGTGATGGCGATAAGGTAGATTTTTCGAAATTGATTGTAATGCCAAGATGGGAACAAAGACTGATTGTGTAATCTCTTGCTTGGAGCAGATGATACTCGGTGGTGGCGGAGTGGAGCCAGTCGTCTAGATACGGAAACACCCGGAATCCTTGTTGTCTCAAGTGAGACACTACTACTGCCATACACTTGGTGAACACCCTGGGGGCTGAGGTGAGACCAAACGGCAGAGCCCGAAACTGAAAATGACTGGCTCCTAGCCGGAAGCGCAGGAATCTCCTGGACGGTCTGGCCATTTTTATATGGTAGTACGCATCCTTGAGATCTATAGAGCACATCCAGTCTCCTTCCTGCAGAAAAGGGAGGACTGACTGTAGCATGACCATCCGAAACTTCTCCTTCACAACGAAGGTGTTTAGTTTGCTGAGATCCAGAATTGGTCTCCAGTCCCTTGTCTTCTTTGGAACTAAAAAGAACCTTGAGTAAGTTCCAGATCCTATTTCGTCTGCCGGGACTGCTTGGATGGCTCTTTTCCTGAGCAGCTTCTGGATCTCTAAGGCTGCCTGATCCCACAGATTGGGTGGAACATCTGGGAATCTTTTGATGGTAGGGGGAACGTTTATGAATTTTATGTCGTAACCTCTGGTAATTATATTTTGTACCCACGCATCTGAGGTTAAATTTCGCCAGGCCAGCGGGTACAAAGTTAAGCATCCCCCGACTGCCTCCAGAGCAGGATGGTCGGGCCTCCTCTCAGGAGTGCTGGAAAGGCTTGCCAGAGAAAGTATCTCTGTCGCCCTGGTTTTGCTGACCCCCTCTGCCGTTTGGACGGCGTCTTCCATTCCTTCCCCCTCCTCTGCCTCTGGAAGGGGCATTATCACTCTGTGTGGACTGAAAGGAACCCTGTGTCTTACGGAACCACATCATTCCGCCTCTTTGCCCTTTGGGGTATGGTCTGGAAGGGGTGGAAAAATGGACTCACAGCAGATAGGGTCTTCCCTTCTTGCTCACACCTAGTGAGGGTCTCCTTTACTTTGTGGCCAAAAAGAGAGGCACCATCAAATGGGACGTTAGTAAAAGAAGACTTGAAGGATTCCACAAAGGAGCACAGCCGCAGCCAGGATTGTCTCCTAAGAGCAATCGCTGAAGCTGCCGCTCTACTCGCACTTTCGGCCCCATATGAAATGAGCCTCATGGAGTAGTTGACTACAGAGTTAAGGGTATTAAGTTGTGCTGTCACTTTCTCGGTAACAGCAGCATCTGTACGACCCTGGAGAGTATCTCCGAGTTCCTTGAGGAGATCCCTCGGTAAACGCATAAAATGCGTCAAGTAGTTCAGCGATCGCATGGAAAAAGTTGCAGAACTGAAAATGCACTTCCTATATCTGTCCATCGTCCTAGAATCTTTATTAGGAGGATGGACAGCGGAAGAGGACTCTGACATGTCCTTCTTAGTGGCTGCTGCCACCACCATAGTATCCACTGGAACACCCTTGGTAAGAAAACTCTTGTCCTGGGGGGCTGTTATAAACTTATTCGGCCTGCAGGGAACTGGTTCCACCGTGTCAGGTGTCTCCCAAGCCCTACGAGCTATCAGGTCCATCAGTTCGTCAAAGGGAGGGGTCACCCAGGAGGTAGAAGGTAGAGCCCCGAATGCCTTCAGCAATACTGATTCATCCACAGAAGGGTTAAGTGGCTGCCAATCTCCCCTCTGTTTTAGGATCTCCAGGATGTCCGCAAAGGAGACATCCTCCGAGGAGGACCGTGGGGACCCTTCTGCTTCATCTAAATCTGTATCTGATGTAAGAGATTCCTGTGGGGAATCTATGTGCCTCCTCTTGCACAGTTTTTTCCTTGGTACTTCTTCAGATGGGGCTTCTGGAGAAGCGTCCGAGGAACCAGGAGCACCCTCCGGGGGCAACTGAGGCATTGGGTCTCGATGCTTTGTAGGAGCCGAGGATACAGAAGTCGAACGTGGACCCTTAGGGGGAGGAGAAGAAGAATCCAATGAGATATGTGTCTGTTTCAACAAGACCTTCCTCATGGCGTCGAAGGCACCTGTACCCGGATCCGAAGACCTTCCTGGTTTTGAGAAACCAGGAACAATCCCCGAGACCGGGGGTCTGGGCTCCGACCCAGAGGATGGTGCCGAACTAATCTGAGCCGAGGCTCCTAGGGGGAGAGTCGGTACAGACATCTCGGTTCGACTGTCCGCCCCGGAACCAAGGAATGATAGTCGGCTCCGGGACCCCTCGATCCATTCCGAGGGTGTCGAGGTCAACGGTACCGAAAGCACGGCTGTAGGCTTCGGTATCAATGGTTCTACCATCATCGGAACTTCGACTCTCGGCTCCGAAGACTCGACAGGTCTCGGAGGAGGAGCAGTAGATGACCCAAGGAGGGCTTCGAGTTTCGAAACCAGCTGGGACGAAACTTGGATCAATTTAGAAAGGGCTGAGTTCTCCATTAACTTCTGTATCACTCAATCCACATCCGAATCAGATAAGGGTCTCGAAGAGCAGGTCGAAGGGGCCGAAGTCGTCACCGAGTGAAGGATCGATGGCGGCGGAACCTCCGAGACCGGCTCCAAGACCGGAGTCTCGATCAAAGATATACATTCGACAGCCGACTCTGAAGTCTGTGGAGCCGGTGTCCGAATCTTAATAGAGGTGCTCGGAGCCGATGACTTTGGCTCCGACACTCTCGAAGACTTGGACCCCTTCGAAGACTTGGATACCAATTCAGCCTTGTCAAGGGTCTCCTGAAATTCGGGCTTTAATAAACCCCTGTCTACCAACTTCCTGCGTCTCTCCATCATGACCCTCCCACTGAAGGAATGACAAATAGAGCAGTCCTCCTGTAAGTGGACAGGGCCAAGACAGTAGATGCAGGAAGAGTGGTTATCCGTGATGGACATTTTCTGTCCGCATAGACATTTCTTAAAGCCTGATTTTTGCTTCTCAGACATGTTCAAAAAATCAGATATATACCTATAAAAACCTGAAAACAAGAAAAAAATTAAAGGTATCACTACACACAAAAAGAGTAAGGACTTAAGCCTTTCTTAAAGAAAAAACACCTGTTAAAAAGACAGGATAATAGGCCTGAAAATCGCCTTAGAAAAAGTTATAAAATAATAATAAGAAGAAGAATATATAACTCCCCCTGCAACTACACTAGTAAAAGACTAATATATATATATATATATTTCTAACTATCTATACTATTAAGGTAAGTTATAGAAAACTTCAAAAAATAGAAAAAGTTTACTGGCCCGAGCTTCTGCGATGCATCTGCTGCCGCGGCAAACTAGATCTGAGGGTTAGCACTAGGGGATTGTGGGATAGGACTGTGCCTCGAGCTTTCTCAAGATGCAGAGCTGTAGAAGTGGCCGTCTCGGAGCCGAGGATCGGCTCCAAACCCATGCGTAATAACAAACGGCGAGATTGAACAATTTCACATCTACTTTTAACCTGGATTCTGGTGGTATCACCTAGGTGGTTATTAATAACCGGGAAATCCTAGATTTTGACCTGAATGTAGGGACAAAAGTTGGAAAGTGTCCCCCTAGTATTGTATATAGGAAGGATAAGTTGCTTAAAAACATGTCTGAGTATAATGAAAATGCACATGGACTTTCAAACAGAGCTAAAGGTAATACAAAATGTGGAAAGTGCAATTATTGTTGCCACATCTTTGAAACAGGAGAGCAGTTTAAATTGAATAAACATAATTCTATCTCTATAAAAGGACACTACAATTGTAGTAGTGTTAATGTGGTTTATTTGGCTAAATGTCAAAAATGTTTGGCATTCTATGTAGGAAAGACCTCCAGAGCATTTAAGACACGTATCAGTGAACATCTCTATGATATAAAGAAAAGAAAAATTACTAACGCTATATTTAGACATATTAAAAACAATGGGACACACTCATTTAAGTTTTTGGCTATTGATCATATAGTAAAGGGCCCTCGGGGTAAAATAGTAGACTTGCACTTGGATGCAAGTGAATTGAGATGGCAGTTAAGGTTGGATGCCACCCAGTTGCCTGGATTAAATGAGGCAGTTAATATTGCATGTATTTTAAAATTAAAACATATTATAGGCTAGATGGTTTGAAGTGTCCTATAAGGCACAATTAAATTAAATCAAATATGAGATGTGTTTTAATGTTTTATAATGCTAGTCAAACACAATATGAGTGAGTTTCATTTATTTATTTACTTACTTATTTTTTGATAAATTATGTAGTGCGTTTTTAAGATGTAATTAAGTGATTCATGTGACATCATTTAGCAAGGGTATTTAAGGGCTGGGTTCGTAATGAAATTTGTTCTGATGACGTCTCTTTAAGGAGAAGAAAGAGCTTAACCGTTACTAATAAAGTTTAGAATTTATTTGCAACTTTTTTTTGTCTCACCTGATTTGGTGTTATAAGCTGTTGTGGTTTGAAGGTTCTGAAGTTTCAGTTTGTGGTGGTGTTAGTCAAGCCTCCTCTATAGTGCCCTTTTTAGGCAAGGTTCAAATGACAAATTCACCACCATAACAGGAATAGGCAAGCAAAAACTGAGGGTAATGCTACTCAATGCTAGAAGTCTAAAATCTCAAAATGCACTCACTTGAGGCACTCCTTAAAATGGAGAACATCGATATGTGTGCAGTGACTGAGACCTGGTTCAAGGCTCTAGACAGCCCCCCTGCATTACCTGGCTATAACTCATACCACACTTTTCGGCCATCTAACCTGGACCAGAAGACCAAAGGCGGAAGTGTGTCCATATTCATTAAGGATATCCACACCTCCAGGCTAGTTGCAAAGCATAATGCATCCGAGGTTATCCAACTGCAACTAACTCTGGGCAAAACTGCAATCCAAATTGTAGCTCGTTACTGATCCCCCACCATGCTCCAGGATTTCCACTCCTCTTTTCCTGATATACTGGAAAATATTAGGGTTCAACCAAACAACCTAATAATGAGTGATTTCAACTAACCCACCATTAACTTGGAAAACTACTCATGTACCAACCCCTTCACTCAACGCTTTCTGGAATTCATAAATTCCAATGCCCTGGAACAACTTATTCACACCCCCACCAGAGGCAACAATATCCTAGACCTAGTCATTACCAACATGAGTGACCAGTGTTCCACACCTGAAGTCAACTCCTCGTTGGTCAGATCCAACCATAGGCTAATCACCCTAGATATCTGCATCCTACCTCCACCCACCATTAAGGAAACCACAGTAAAAAATTTCTCCAAAGCCAACTTCATGCTTCTTAAGACAGAAGTGGCAAACTTCATGACACCCATGCAGATGGACAATACAGTTAAGACTGTTGACTCCTACACAAATGCACTCTATAAGCACGTACACGAGTACATGGATCATGCTATCCCAAACAGAACCAAAACGCTATCCTCCAAAAAAAGGAAGCCAATCTGGTGGTTCCCTGCCATAAACAAACTCTACAACAGAAGGAAGAAACTGTTGCAAAAGAGAGTAAAATCCCATGAGTGGAGGAAATCCCTGGTCAGCCTCAGTAAGAAGCTGAGATCCCTTATAAGATCCTCCAAAGCTAGCTACGAAAACAAAATCGCCACTGATTCTAAGGGCAGCCACAAAGCATTCTATAGCTATGTCAAGAATCTCAATGGTAACACCCAGATCTGCTGTGAGTTGCAGCACAACGGCATGAAAATAACAGAACCAACGGATATTGCCAACATCCTGGCAGATAGGTTCAGTGCTAATTTTACCCCCCCTCTCACCCCCTAAAGGGCCCATATCTATACAGGAAGAATGCAGAGTCCCTGTAATCACATCTATGCAGGTAAAAGCTTCACTCTCTAAAACCAAAAACACAGCATCCATGGGACCAGACAACATGCTAGGCTGCGTTTTACACAAACTTCAGAACGAACTGGCTTCCCACCTAAGCACCATGTTCATTCATAGTCTCACATGAGGCACATCAGGCTTTGTGCCCACTGAATGGTGCATAGCAACAGTTATCCCACTCCACAAAGGGGGAGCCACCACTGATCCTGGGAACTATCGCCCTATTATTCTGATGAGCCTGGTCTGCAAGGCCATGGAACGTATAATGGAACTCGTAAACAAAGACATTGGTAACCTCCAAACTCTGGACCCCACCCAGTTCAGGTTTGTGAAAGGCAGATCATGTCTTCTGAACCTGACTTGACTTCTTTGAGGCAGTCACCAAAGCTGTAGATGAGGGTAAGGTGGTTCACACAGCCTATCTTGACCTCGCCAAGGCTTTCAACACCATTCCCCATTCTGGAATTCTAGCTAAACTCACTAAACTAGGTATAAATCCCTACGTCACAAAATGGGTTGCCAACTGGCTCACTGACAGAACCCACAATGTAAAAGTTGCAGACTCCAAATCTGACTTCAAACCAGTGACAAGTGGAGTACCACAGGGTTCAGTCCTGGGACCTCTCCTGTTTGGTATCTACTTCTCTGAAGTACAGGCTAACATAGAAGGCCTCTGGCTAACGATGTTCACAGATAACTGCAAACTAGGAGCCATAGTCGAGTCCCCAAAAGATGTGGACATCCTACAGAAGGGCCTCACTGAGACAGATGCCTGGTGTATGAGCCATGGCCTCAAGCTCAATGCCAAAAAGTGCAGTATCATCCCCTTTGGTAAAAACTCTGTACCCATGAACTATTTGTCTATTTAATGCCGAATGTGTGATAAGAGACCTTGTGACCCAGGTGTATAGTAGTCTCTCCTTTGATAATCACATTGCCACAGTAGTCAGGAAATCCTTCTATGTGGCACACCTCATCACAAAAGGGCTCTCATCCAGGAAAAAAGAGGTCATTGTTCCCCTCTACTCGGCACTCATTAGACCCATTATAGAGTACAATGCACCTTTTGGAATGCACGTCACAAGACATCTGCAGTAGCTGGAAAGGCCAGAGAAGTACCTCACAAAGAGGATTACTGGCCTCAAACAGATGCCCTACACTGACTGTTTCAAAAAACTTCAGCTTTACTCTGTAGCATATCGCCTACTCCGAGGAGATCTCTACCTAACATATAAAGTGATGTTAATCCCAGAGCTGTTGGACATGCTACACCTAAAGAAATCCCAATCCCTCTGAGCTACACGCTCTAGGGACCTAAACCTTGTCACCACAATAAACAGGACATGCTGGAGGGATAGATTCCTGCCCCAGAGAATTTCTATACTCTGGAAAAAGCTACACAACTATGTCAAGCAAAGTTCCTCATTAGCACTCTAAAAGAAAAATCTTGATGAGTGAATGGGAAATAGGAAATACACTCTGGGGATCACTTATGTGGCTCTGCTCAACAGAGGCACAGGAAATTAACTTTTTTGGGTGGGGTAAGCCAGGGAACCTTGTTGGCTAGGCTTACTTAGGCCCTTGGGCCGATAGCCTAGTACCTACCTATGAACAACATGTGGAAAACCTGAGAACCAGAAGAACACTAAGAAAACTAAGACAGTAAGAAACTAAGAAGGAAATCCCAAAAAGATAAACCTATTTGACTAAACTGGAGGAGCTGAGCAATCTGTGTCTGTCTAAAAGCACAGCAAACGAGATCCGGGTTATAGGGCAACAGAGCATTATGGGAGGGTAGGAGCTTGAGCTAAGTTGTTGTCTAAGTGTTGTCGGCTTGGATCCAATGTCAGATCCAAGACCCATACGTGAGGAATGGTGACTAGGATAGCATCATATCTTTAGTTATCTCTAGCTAGGCTCCCTGGTGCAGGGACAAATGACACCCAATTGCCTCCAGTGGGGGACAGTCAGGCTTCCGTTCAGGAGTGCTGAAAGGGTTTGCCAAAGAAAGAATCTCTGGACCCTTGATGTTGCGGGTCTCCTCTGCCATGAGGGTAACATCTACCATTTGAGTTTCCTGCTCTGCCTCTGGGGGAAGAGGCTCCACATGTGTCTTGGAAAGATCCTTGTGATTTCTTGAACCACATTTTTTCACCTCCCAGGTGATTCCTAGAGAAGGATCTTTGGGGAGTGGAAAAATGCACGCCAATGGCAGAAAAGGGTCTTTCCATCCTTCTCACACCTAGACAATGCATCTTTTACTTTGAGGCCAAAGGTAGAGGTGCCATCAAAAGGAGTATTAATGAATGTAGACTTAAAAGGCTCCAAGAAGTCAAAGAAGTGTATACAGGCATGTTTCCTGATGGCTACACCTGAACTCACTGCCCTTGACATTCCTTCTGCCACAGTGGAAATCATCCTCATGATGAATTTTATACTGACTGAAGGGTTGCCAGCTGTGAGGTGACTCCATCCTTCACCTCGTAAGACATAGCTCCTGCAAGGGTACCTGAGAGTTCCTATATCAGATCCTTTTGCAATCTGGTGAAATGTGCCAGGTAGTTCAGGGACCTCAAGATGAAGATCCCCGAAGCGTAGATACACTTCTCAACTCTGTCCATGCCTAGGACTCCTTGTCGGGGGGGGGATGAACAGATGAACTTTTGTCAGCTAGTTCCTTCCTGGTGACCACCACTATGGCCATGGCATCAACAGGAGGGTCCTTGGACAAGAACGGTCTGTCTTCTGGAGGAGACTAATTTTGTCAGGCTTCTTTGGTATGGGCTTAATGGAGTTAGGCTCCTTCCATGCCAGCTGCAAGACCAAATCTATAAGCTTGCTGGCAGGTGGAATCACCCAGGACGTAGATGGACCTGTACCAAAAGCCTCAAGTAGTACAGATACCTCTGAAGGATTGCTGTGCTTACAGCCACCTCTCTGTTTTAGGATTTTAAAGATGTCTCTGAATGAGGCATCCACAGGAGGTGACAGTGGGGATCCTTTTCCCCCTCCTCAAAATCTGTGTCTTCAGTGACAGGTTCAGGGGAATCTAGATTCTTCCTCTTACATATCCTCTTCCGAGGGACCTCTTCAGTGGGATAATCTGGGAAGGTATCGGAAGAGGATGAAATACCCAGTTGGATGTCCTGAGGTTTTGGTACTGGCTTGCCCCTGTAAGGGGGCGGGGTATGTTGAGACTCCTGATGTAGAGCAGGGGATATGGAACTCAAGAGAATAGGATTAGTCTGTGTCATAGAAGTTGACAGGCCTCTTTCCAAGGTGCTAAAGGCCAACTTTCCCAGACATGGATAGGAAACCGGGTCAGAAAGGTTAGCTTTCTGATCACTGGTCCCAGCCTGCTCCAAGGAAAGCCACCCGGAGGCAGAAGTGGAAGATGAACTAATGCTTGCCAATGCTCAAAAGTGCAAAGATGGCTCTGAAGCAACTGAAACATATCGGATCCCACAAGGTAGAAACGACTCAGAGAACTCTCTGGATCTAATAGCGCAGTGGAGCTCAGAGCAAAGTTCTGATCAGAGGATACAGCAATCTTCAGACCCAAAGACAATGGTCCTGGATGACTCAGATCCAAGACTCCAAACTCATGGACGAAGTCAGAGGAGGAAGAGTGAAAGGTGGAGTCTTGGATACAAGGGCTTCCTGACCCAAAGGAATAGGAACCGAAACCAACACTGGGAGGCTCTGGACAGAGAGCATCTGTCTTCACTGCCCTCTCCAAATTTTCTACTGAGAGACTCCTAGAAGAGTGAGAGGACTTCTTGAAGGGAGAGTTCAGTCTGTACAGAAAAAGGAGAAGGCACCCTAGATGGAACAGGGTCTACAGATGGGGAGTACCTTTTCATAGGTAAAGTGTCCAGAAAAGTGGGAGGATTGGAGGTCTTCAAAGCTGATGAATCCTGTGTTTTTGTAGACCACGGATCTGAAGAAGCCGTCCAATTCAAAGAGGTACTCATTTCTTTTGTCTGATCTGAGGAATCAGATCAAACAACTTAATTTTCTTCTTCTTCTACGGATCTGAAGAAACTGTTGGATCCAAAGAAGTCTTTTGAGAAACTTTTTCAGAGGACCTCTACAGAACTAGCATCACCAAAGGAGGGTGGTAGAAGTCCTTTTAAGATTAACCTATTTTTGCGCTCTACCAAAGTACAGTGGTTAAAGGCATGACAGATCACACAACTTTCTTGTAAGTGAAGGGGGCATAGACAGTAGATGCAGAGAGTCTGTGCATCAGAAAAAAGGAATGTTTTGGCTGCATTTCCCACACATCTTAAACACTGCTGGAATTTTTTCTTTTTTAGCCATTGCAGGAAAATAACAGAACAGTAAGAAAGTACAGTTGTGTACCTACCATAAATGTAGATGTTAGAGTGTATTCACTGTTGCAGTCATTACTCTTGGGTTATCCTGCTGGCAGGCTACCCTCAGTCGGCCAGAATTCCAAAGTCTAGGTCTGGCGTCAGTTGATGAAGCCTCTTCCCTGGCGTCAGTGCCCCAGGGGTATAAAAGATGCAGCTGACGCCATTTTCTTCAGTTTTTCTTGCCCCAGATGTCAGGTGCCCCCAAATTGGTAGGCTGAAAAATATGCCAATAAAAATACATGCACAAAAATAACATTTACTTTGTCTACAAGCAAATACACCAAATAGGTTGTATAGGATAGAGTAATGCAGAAAAGTCCCAGCAAAGAGAAGGGGGATGTTGGGTGGGTAACCTGGACTGCAATAGTGAATACATTCGAACATCTACATTTATGGTAGGTACACAACTGTATTATGTTCATCATGTTTCACTGTTGCAGTCATTACTCTTGGGTTGAATCCCAAAGCTGAGGAAAGGCGGCTGGGCTATAAAGGATTAGGAGAGGCTATGAAGCCCTGCAGAACTGCGGTGGCAAAGCCTGCTCTGGACTTAGAGTAAAGAGGTAAGTGGTAGTGCTTTGTGAAAGTGTGCACTGAACTCCAAGTTGCAGCCTCTAAGATATCTTTGGTTGGCACTCCTCTGAGGAAGGCTGCTGAAGTGGCTGCTGCTCTGGTAGAATGAGGCCTAATGCCCTTAGGCACTGATTTGCCATGTTGAAAATAGCAGAAACGGATGCAATGGCCTATCCATTTAGAAATAGTCTGTTTTGAGATAGCCTTTCCTTGTGATCCTGCAGCATATGACACTAAAAGTTTCTCAGTTTTTCTGAAAGCTTTAGTTCTGTCCAAGTAGAAATGTAACTGCCTCTGTATGTCCAAAGAATGCAGAATTTTCTCACCCTTGTTCTGTGGATTTGGATAAAAGGTAGACAAGTGAATGGTTTGGTTGAGGGCCACACTGGATACCACCTTGCATAAATGTAGGGTTTGTCCTCAGAGAAACCCTGTCTGGATGAAAAAGATAAAAGGTTCCACAGCCATGAGTGCTTGTAACTCCGAGACTTGCCTTGCAGAGGTTATTGCTAGGAGTAGAGCTGTTTTCCAGGATAAAAATTTTATATCTGTTGTTGAAGCTGGCTCGAAAGGAGGCAGTGTGAATTTTTCCAATATATAATTTAGGTCCCAGGCCGGAATTGGTGCTCTCCTTGGAGGCCTAATGTTTTTGGCCCCTCTGAGGTGCTGCCTTATTAAAGGATGAGAAAAGATAGGTGGTTCCGTATTGTAATGGGCTGAAATGGCAGAGGCATGAATCTTAATTGATGAGAAAGAAAGGCCTTTGTTCAGCATCTCAGTTAGGTATTGTAAAATCTGAGGTATATTTGGCACACACGTGTCAATGCCTTGTTCCTGGTTCCAAGCACAGAATCTCTTCCATTTTTCTGCATAAGATTTTCTGGTACTGGGCCTTCTGGCCTTCAAGATAACATCCATAACAGCTTTTGAAAGAGGAGTGTTCTGAATGGTTACATTATCCGCCATGCTGCCAGATTTAAGGTCCTGAGTTGGCTGTGCAGGATCCGATTGTTTTGTTGGGTCAGCAAGTGAGGAGTTTGAGGCAATATCCATGCTGGACCTTGAGACAAGCTCTTTAGGACTGGGTACCAGTGCTGGCATGGCCAGTCTGGTGCAATCAGTATCATTTTTGGCTTCTCTTGTCTGACCTTTAGGAGTACCCTGGGAAGGAGAAGCAGTGGAAGAAAGGCATATCCTGTTAGATTTTTCCAGCTGAAGGATAGGGTGTCCACTTTTCATGCTTGCTTGTGATAAATCCTTGTGCAGAATCTCTGCAACTGGCAGTTGTGGGGGGAGGCAAATAGATCTATGTCTGGGCATCCCCATTTCCTTATCATGCTGAAGACTTGTGGATCCAGTTTCCATTTGTGGGGATCCATGAGGTTTCTACTTAGGTCGTCTGCCAGAGTATTTGTTTTTCCTGGCAGGAATTGTGCTTGCAGGTGAATTTGAAAAGCCAATGCTGTGTCCCATAAGGTCATTGCTTGTCTGCAGAGAGGGTAGGAACGTGTACCTCCCTGTTTGTTTATGTATCACATGACCGTAGTATTGTCTGTCTTTATCAGTAGTTGTCCTGGATAAAGCAGGTCCTTGAAGGCTGTCAGGGCATTTTGAACAGCTAGCATCTCTTTTTGATTGATGTGAAGATGCATCTAGTTTGCAGGCCATGTGCCCTGAATACATTTTCCTGCCATATGGGCCCCCCCAGGCATAATCTGATGCATCCGTTGTTAGTGTCTGTCTGGCTGTGGGTAAACTGAATGGCAGACCCTTGTTGTGGTGACAGGCTTCTGCCCACCATCGAAACTCCTGTTGCAGGCAGGGAATGAATGCAATTACTGTCTCCAGGCTGTGGCAATGCTGAGTCCAAACACTTTTTAGATACCATTGTAGTTCTCATATGCAGTCTGGCATATAGAATTAGTAGAATGCAGGATGCCATGAAACCCAGGGCCTGCAGGATTTTCCTTGCAGATAAGTGGGTTTTTGTTGTCAATTTCTTGAAGTAAGAAGTCAGTTGCTTTTGTTTGTCTGGCATAAGCCATCTGGGCAGTTGTATTTAAGCTTGCACCCAGGAATATTATCTCTTGACAGGGCACTAGTTTTGATTTCTTTTCGTTTACAGTATACCCTAGGCTAGTTAGTAATCTTTTTACAAACGTCAGATGCTTTAGAAGAATGCCTTTGTTCTCTGCTTGAATTAGGCAGTCGTCCAAGTAGGGATATATTTGAATTCCTCTTTGTCTGCAAAATGCAATTACTGGTGCCAGGCACTTTGTGAAGACCCTGGGCACAGTAGATAAGCCAAAGGGCAGTGCAGAGAATTGGTAATGCATTGAGCCAGCTATGAATCTGAGGTATCTTCTGCAAGATTGTCTGACTGGGACATGCAGGTATGCCTCTTTTAGGTCCAAAGTTATGAGCCAAGCCTTCTTGCCCAGCATGGGCAGTAGCTGCTGTAAAGTCAACGTCTTGAATTTTGGAACTTCCAGAAACGTATTTAGAATAGACAGGTCCAGTATTGGCCTCCAGGTTCTGTCCTTTCTGGGTACTAGGAAAAGTCTGGAGTAAAATCCTTGCCCCTGCTCTTGTTGTGGTACTTGCTGAATGGCCCTCATGTCCATGAGGGCTGTAATTAGTTTTTGCGCCTCTGCCCATTGATTGTGTGGCAGGTCTGGCATACCTTTTGACCTTGGTAGAGTGTGAAAATGGAACCTGCAGCCTTGGGACACTATGTTCAGGACCCATTTGTCTTGGGTAATTATTTTCCAATTTGATGAAAAAGTGCTAGTTTTCCCCCTAAGGGGGCTGCCAAAAGAAAAGTGCTTGGATCTGGCAGAGGAAAGTCATTGGGACGGTTTCCTGTAAGGTTGTGATTTGTCTTCTCCACTTTTGGAGGTAGGAGCACCCCATTGTTTAGGCCTGTATGAGCCTTGGGGCTGAGATCTGCCTCTGGGACGCCTGTATCTGTCTGACACTGGAAAGGACCAATTTTTAGAAGGCAAGTTCCTGCTAAACCTGGGAGGCTGTACCTGTAAGAAATCCTTGACTGTCTGCATGGCTTTTGCTTTATCCTCCATTGTTTTTCAAAACCTCTTCTGCTTTAGTACCAAACAAAGTATCATGCTGCAATGGTGCATCTAATAATTTTGCTTTAACATGATCAGGCAGATTCTGTTCCTTTAACCGAGCATGCCTTCTAATAACAGAACCTGTGACAGCGGCCCTGCACGAGGCCTCCAACCACATTGCAAAGTATGCTTTCCCACTTGTTCAGCTGCATGCAATAAATCCTGCAATTCCTTGTTCTCGGAACATTCAGTATTTGTCAACAATTTCTGTTTAAGCAGTGTCATTAAATATTGCTGATATTTAAGCATATGAAACTGACAATTTAAAGCCCTTACAGCCAAGGTAGCAGAAGTGTATACTTTCTTCCCCCATCTGTCTAGAGCCCTGGAATCCCTATCAGAGGGGATAGGGTTTTTTGCAGTAGACCCTTTGGGACCCTGAGATATAGTTTCTGGATCAGCAGCAGGGTTTTTATATAGGAATTTATGAGAATCCGGAACCCTGTAGTATCTGTCTGGCTTAGCACGTGCAGGGGGTAAAGAGTCAGGGGACAGGCTGGACTCTGAAAAAACATCATCTACAATGTCTAAAACAGGTGGAATAGCAAGGGGTCTGGTGCTGAGAAAGTAGCAGAAAGTCTCTGAGCCTTTTCTTAGATTCAGAATAATCTTGGCTCTCCCAGTGGAAATGCTCCCTCATGGTATGCAGGGTTTCCCCAAAAGAATAATCCTCAGGAGGAGAGGCTGAAGGAATGGATTCTTCAGCATCAGAATCCTCATAGGGAAGCATGGAATAATCCTGTTCAGAAGAGGAATCAGAGGAAATAGAAACCTGATCAGAAGAATAATACTCTGTCTCTTGCCTAGTCCTCTTATCAGGTGTGGGATGGGAGCCTCTGATCAAAGAAATTAGGTCTTCGGCCATTTTGAGCATCTGTTTTTTAGGCATGGTAGATGGAGTAGGAGAATGCCGTACTTGTTTCTTTGTCTTTAGAGCTGCTTTAGTCTATGAAGCTGAAGATGGCTTAATACATAGTTGTGTAGATCTGAAGGCACCCTCAGAAGCCGATGCCTGCTCAGCGGCTCCGGACCCATCTGAGGGAATGATTTCCGAGTGTCCAATACCTTGAGTATCCAGAGGCTCAGTCGGCTCCATGTGGGAGTCGGAAGCAGCCTGTGGCTCTGAGGTAGCAGGCGCCAGGGGCTGTGAAAGCACCTCACTGAGAACCAGCGACTGGCCTAGCAGAGGCCTCGTCGTCGGTTTTGTACCTTGACTGCCTATCCTTTTCCTTGTCCTTGCGTTTTTTGTAAACTCCGGTCGTCGGCTGTTCCGATGGCATTATATAATTAAATCTTCAGCCAAAGTAATGAAATGCAAAATCGAACCGACGCTTAATAATGCGTTGGTTAAATCTAGCACAAAACAGACATCTGGCAACGTTGTGATCAGGGCCTAGGCAAGGAATACAGTAAGAGTGAAAATCTTTTTGAGGCGTTTGCTTCCCATAAGAAATACAATTGTTAACTTTTTCTGACATCGGTCTGGAGCAAGAAAAAAGTTTCCCCAACAAGGTACTTAGCTTTAGTGAAGACTTCAGTTCTGAAATTCAGATTTGAAAATCTCAGGAGTCGGCCGACCGGCACTTGCGAACTGCTTTTGCTTCGGGCACCGCGCGGCAAGAAAGACTGAAGAAAATGGTGTCGGCTGCATCTTTTATACCCCTGGCGCACTGATGTCAGTGAAAAGGCGACAGCAACCGACGCCAGACCTAGACTTTGGAATTCTGGCCGACCGAGGGTAGCCTGCCAGCATGATAACCCAAGAGTAATGACTTCAACAGTGAAACACAATGAACATCTATAAAGGCTATAGAAAGTTTAAGCACAACAAACGAAGGTAGGATACAAAGTTTTTTTTTTTTTTTTTGAAATGAAAGAAAAAGGGAAAGGGACTACCTACCTTAAAGCGTACAGGGTAAGGGAGAAAGAAAAGTACAGAGAGATGCTAAAGACAGTATCTAGAGTACACTAGTACAACAGTAGAAAAGCTAGAAGATGGTCAAATAGATATTAGAATGCAAAAAGATACAAAAAAGTCACACTTATCTAATTTGAAAGCTTGAGAGTGAAATAACCACCTCTTTTACCTAACAGCAGCAAACGAGATCTGAGGTAATGGGGAGGGATTCGTTGTGTGTAGGGGAGAAGCTTGAGAGTTTTGAATTACCATGAGCTTTAAAAAAAGTGGCCGAGTTGGGTAAGACATTTCAGATCCGAACCCATCAGTTGAAGATGGAATGAAAATTGACCACGTCAGATTTCTAGTTATGAAGTTTACTGGTAGCGTCCTTTGGAACTGCCTTCATATAAAAATCATCCCATGCCTTTTCTGCATCCTTTATTGTTTTTTTCTGAATTGCTCCTCTCACTCCATCATCTACAACTTCCAAACCAGGCTTAACACAAAAGCATTCCATTATATTATTATACCATGGTGTTGTTTAAGTAATTGCTTTCAGCCAAGTTTTCTACCTTCTGATTTAATATGTTCATAACTATACATTATTATTCTTTAAATGTTCCTTTCTGTTTTGAAGTCTCCAAGTAAGACTCATTTATTCAATAATATTACAATCAGTAAAGATCTTGTATTAATATTAACCAGATGCAACACTAATAACACAAGTTCAGTGAAATGTAACGCACTGCTAGGTTATCTTTAAATGTCTTTCCTCATCTTTATAAAAATACCCATTTTCTTATCATTTATCCCTATATTATCTGAAGAAAAATACATTATTATTGATTCCAGTACTGCCAGTTAACTGAAGCTCTACAAAATGAAGTTATTATTGATTCCATCACCTTCAGTAACTTTTCATATCCAACAGGTTCACAGGGTCATAGCAAGAGCTAGTTTGCTTAAAAACGTTTTTTTGCTATATGACGCAATAAAACCTTTACACATATTTAATACATTCTTCCACCTGAAGACCTCCACGTCCATTTTGATAACCATAAAAATAATTTTTATTAAAACTATCAAATCTTTATTACAGTGTGGAAGAGCTTTACCTGTTTTAATATTTTCCACATTCTGAATACTTAATCTCCACTCTAATAACGCCTAAAGAAATAATATTACTTTTATGTAAAGAATTTTTTCATATCCTAACTTGACCAACAAAACTGTTGAATTTTCTTTTTTATTAAACATAATCTGTCCTTTCTTAATGTACATTTTGCCAATCCCAGAGAACATTGAATCACATGCATACCCTATGTATGCTAGAACATACTTCCCTACATGACATCCATTCCCACTTCTCCCAAGCATATCTTATTTTATTTATGCATTTGTGACCAAACTCAACAAAGGCACTAATTAATATCACTGATTAACCCCATTCCTTGTACACATTCTTTTTCTCACCAACCATTTGCCAGTCATGTCAAAATGAACACTTAGTATAATCAGAAGTACAAATGAATCTATCCCTAAACCCAAATAAGTTCATTATTCCCTAACATCTGTGCCTGACACAGAATGCCAAAAGCTTTATTATATCATGTTTAATAAACTTGGCTCTACATGTCTCTCTAATGATCGTTTATCTTTTTTACCCTCATTAATAACACCACCTCATACAGCTCCCTTTATTTACCCTTAGTACCTCATATTCCAGAATACCCTCAGTAACCGTTCCAATTCTTAGCTACATTACTTTTTAGAATCCATAATTAACCATAATTATTCCTAAATGCCTATAAATAACCCAAATCTTCCCTCTCCCATTTCAAATAAATCTCATTAAATTGCAAAACAGATCGTCTGCCTTAAAATCTTCTTAGCTATTCACTTAGAATATCAGTGAAAGTACAGAACTGCTGATCTAATACAAATTTTCCAATAACATTTTCTTTTACTACTTTCAAATTTGCTTATATATATTCTAATGTTACTATCCATATCAGTCACTTTTCATATTTAAGACTTTTCAACTTCCATCCATTTGCCTGTTTTACTATTTTCCCACCATAAATCTTTTCTAAATAAAATGATCCTGCCTCATTTTTTGTTTCACTTTTATCACCTCTGTTATATCGTGCATACTATCTATCCTTACTTCTTTCTTGATCTAAGGGGAAATGTATTTTCTTCCATTATAAACATTTGCATCTTTATTTTTAATACATCACACTCTGCTATATAGATCCCACTTACTTTCTTTCAAATATTTGTGTATTTGTTCTATTAATCTTTTTTCCCTATACCCCCCCCCCATTTTCTTCCTTTTCCAACTTTATTTTTCAATGGCATTCATCACCTAGGCCAGTGCCCATAAAATGCCATTAACTCACTATCTTTTTACAGCTGGCTTGCTTCCACTGTTGTATCTGTTCACTGTATGCAAATATCCTTACTTAGTTTCATAATTACTATTCTTCCATTTGTTACTATAATATGGTCTGTAAATTTTACTGCAATACTTCTTTAACTCCTAGCAAAGTCTCACATAAAAGAATTCAATCACTCAACTCTTTTATATATATATATATATATATATATATATATATACATACATACATACACACACACACACCCACCCACACACACATACCCACACCCACCCACACTTTTTTTTTTTTTTTTTTTTTTTAAGAATTGAAGGGACTGCTGCAGAATACTGGAATAGACTGGAAATAATTGGAAGAAACTGGAATGAGGCTGGGGTGAATATCTTTATATTTTAATTACCCAGAACTGTACTGAACAGGCACCAGTCTCTATTTTATGTGCCAACTGTTCTCATAACTTTCAGAATAAAAGTCTGCATACATTGTAGTTTGCTTAAGAATACTTTATTATGTACAGTGGAGGTAGATGTCAACAATGTCTGAATCAAATCTGTCTCCAATAACAGTGCTGATAAACTGAAATAGACAATTATGATGTCCATAGCTTCTGCACTCATTATACTCAGAACTATACCTTTCCTCCTGAATAATGTAATTAATATGGTGAATATTTGACCTGATTTTCTGCACTCACTGCCCTCACTCTCGAGTGTCTACATCAAACTTCTGTGGATTGCTCTGCAGCGACTTTCTGCAAATCAAGTCCGAACAAACTTACTTCTGTGTCTTAAGTATCTCTCCTAATAATACAGCAACCCTGTAAACATTTTCTGCAAGCTCTACATGCTTCCTTAACCTTGCTTCCCAAGCCTTGTACCATCTATGGAAGATTTGTTTGTACTTAATGTACTACACATTCTGTTAGCACATTTTATTCTTTCAGTATTCTTGACTCAAGGTAATTCATTTCTACTAAAATATTCCGTTCTATTGAAACTTCGTGGAAAATACAAAATGAAGATATAGGCCTGCTTTAATATGGCTGTATTTTTAGGCCTATGCAAAGAGAATACTGTATGTATGTCTAATAAACTACATTTAAGTGAAACTAATCTTATAATTCCCCCAATACCTTATAAACAGGTGTTTATTTTTGTAGTGACTTTAAAATATGAAATGTAAAATAAAGATACAGGCCTGACCTTACATTTTCAGGACTATGCAAAGTCAATTTTACTAGCTGTATTTATGTAGGATTTATTAAAATATAACAGCTTTTTCTGAAATTACTGAATTGGGATTTACTTCAGTAATTGCTTTATACATTTACTAACACAGTCTGCAAAGGATATGATCACTATAACTAATATACCAGCTATAAAATAATATTATCTGGTAAATAAACTTGCAATCTTTATTTTGCTCAATAGGTGTCACGAGTGTTAATGTTCTCTGCATTATCTGAAAATCTTTTAGATTGAAGTCTCTTAACTTTGTGACTTAATTATAACTGTGCAATTCTTAAATATTGTATGTAATAAGATCCATATAAACTTTCTTATTACAGCTTTATGTATCTTGAAGCATAATTGCCATATACTGTATTAATTTGTTTCTGTAAAACACCAGCTATATTTGTTTTATCTGCTGTGATTGATATCTGCATTTCAAATTTGTGTCTCAAATATCCTGTAAATATCTATGTGCTGTAGTAGTAGAGGAACATTTACTAAAACCTATGCCTTCTGCCTTTCAGATCTATACCTTTGCATACCATGTCAGTGTCACTTTCTACTGTACAATAATCATTATATACTGTGCACTGCATTATGTAACAAATTAATAAATTAAGTCTTACCTTTACCTGTCATGCCTAATGTATCTTGATAAGTCTGTTACAAATAATTCTGTCACTTTACATTTAAACTAATAACTGAATAATGCAAGGTGTAAAGTGCGACAACCCTCCAATGGACCAGTAATCAAGGAGCCTCAATCCTCACCACTGGCAACAGTGGGGGACACTCACTGAGAGGATGACAAGTACACACACACTATTTCCAGATGCAGCTCTCTGCATCAAGTGTGATTTCCCTTAACAGCACACAGAGACCACAGTCAGTCCGGGGCTGGTTTCTCCCTCTTACTCCAGATCCCCAGTAAGACTCCCCACTGGCACAACTATGGAATTGAGATCTCAGCTGAGTGACCAAGCCAAGTCCTCCAGCACCCTCTCTGTCCAACCAGTGCTTCGTCTCCCTGCACAAGTAGCTGACACACACACACTCTGAGGTCTGACGTATATATATATATATATATATATATATATATATATATACATACATACACACACACACACACACACACACACACACACACACACACACACACACACATATATATATATATGGGAAAAGCTGGCACAGGTTTACTAGCTATGCCCCCTTCTGCCCAGACTGTAAAGTAGTTTTCACTGCCACCAGTCACTCCTTATCACCTACTTTAAAGCCCTTAACAAAGGGTGTCCAATCTTACTATGTAATACTAACATCAATATAAATGTTTGACCAAGAGCAAGGCTATTAGGAGTGGCCCACACAGTGTCACCAAATAAATATACACATACTCTCAAAACTTAAATATCTCTACACAGATAAGTTACAATGAAAGGTTTAAATATACTTAATAATAAATAATAAAATAACAAGACAGTACTAAATACATATTCACAGTGACATCAGAGTTCAAAACCACTGGAAATATTTGAAATAAAATTGCAGTACAGTCTCACATAAATAAAGAAAAACATCTAAACTAAGTTTTACTACATTCCTGACTGTATCTAAGAGTGTTAAAATGTTCTCCTAGAAACTTACTACATTAGAGCAAGTCAGATGTGGTGAATGGTTCTTATCAGGTCCAAGACTGAATACAGAATGCTATATCTCACTAAGAGACTTCTCACATTAATATCAAAAATATTACTGCTGGGATAGCTTGCAGAATGACATCATTTCTTGTCACCTGACATCTAATTCCCAGGCCAAAACCCCCATTGCTAGAAGCTGTCAACATTTAGCATCTACCTGTAAAATATACAGACAAGGGCTTTTCTTCAGATCTTTGGCAGATGCTGGAAATCATAAAACAATTGCATTCCTTCCATGCTTCAAAAGCAATAATTAGTTCACTCCAAGGACTATACAGAAATCTTCTTAGTATAGACTTTGTGTCTCTAGCTGCATTGAAAACTTGACAGATAGCCTCTTTATTGCTTCCTATAAAGTAATTTAATTTCAGATATTTTTATAAAGTTTGCTGGTCTGAGGTTAACCCTCCAGTTTCCTCTATTAAGTATATTCATTTAAACAGTTACAATAGTGCAGATACGTTTCTGTTTTCTTCCAGTAGGGTGCACTGTGGATACATTTTAAATACAACACTTTATAAATACCTTTTCAATACAAACATCTGTACAAACAGTTTGATACACACGTGACATACAGTTCTAATACATTTGTAACACAAGCACTACTGTGTTATTATTGCATAATTTCATAATTATTACCAATGACATATAATTATTTGCAAAATTCCAGCTAGCTGTGCTGGCAGTATCTCCTTTTGTCACATGATGTAACTCTGTTCCAATTATATATGCATACTATTTATGCATGTTGTAAACTGTGTAGTAATACTGTTAGAAATGTATAACTGTGAATGAATGTTTTATTCTGAAATGTATTGTACTGAACATCTAAAACAGTATGAATGTCATATTTGAAAACCTGACTGAAATTTACACTGAAGTGATACATATTTATACTGAACATTTGAAATAGCAGTGTATAAATGTTATATTCTAGAAACTAACTAAATTAACACTAAAGGAATATATTTTTCTGCAGTATCATCTGAACACAGATGAAAGCATAAAATGAAATCTGGAACCATTATACATTTGTCTGAAAATATAACTTGAAATTGTAGTTTGAAATGCAGTACATTAAATGAAGATATAGGCCTGCTTTAATTTGGCTGCATTTCTAGGCCTATGCAATGAGAATACTGTGCATTCTTTAGAGTGTGTGTGTGTGTGTGTGTGTGTGTGTGTGTGTGTGTGTGTGTGTGTGTGCTTACATTTCTACATTTCTGTTTCACTAAGAAATCCAGTGATCTGCATAAACATTACATCCTTCATCCATTCGTTGTGTGTTGTAATGTTTAATGCTGACAATTTGAACATTTAGTGAAATTTTTCTGACTAATTCTACTCTGATTTTTTCATCATTCCAAACTTTTTTCTTGCTTTCTCCCTTCTCTGTGCTGTAAAATTTCTCTCATTCAATTCATCTCCTTCTTGTCTTAATCCCGCAGACAGATTGCCAACTTCCAATAACCACTTTTTCTTCTCACAAATTTTATGAACTAATGATATGCTCTAGAGAGAAGAAGAATGAAGGTCAGCAGGACTAAGAGAGAATATATGTGTGTGAATGAGAGGGAGGATGGAGGAATGGTGAGGATGCAAGGAGTAGAGGTGGCGAAGCTGGATGAGTTTAAATACTTGGGATCAATAGTTCTGAGTAATGGTGAGTGTGGAAGGCAGGTGAAGAAGAGAGTACAGGCAGGATGGATTGGGTGGAGAAGAGTGTCAGGAGTGATTTGTGACAGACGAGTACCAGTAAGAGTGAAAGGGAAGGTCTACAACAGGGTAGTGAGACCAGCTATGTTATATGGGTTGAAGACAGTGACATTGGCAAAAAGGCAGGAGTTAGAGCTGGATGTGGCAGAGTTAAAGATGTTAAGATTTTCACTGGGTGTGACGAGGGTGGACAGGATTAGGAATAAGTATATTAGAGGATCAGCCCAGGTTGGAAAGTTTGGAGACAAAGCCAAAGAGACAAGATTACGTTGGTTTAGACATGTGCTTAGGAAGGATGCTGAGTATATTGGAAAAAAGATGCTAAGGATGAAGCTATCAGGTAACAGGAAAAGAGGAACGCCTAAGATAAGGTTTATGGATGTGGTTTATGGATGCAAGTGGTTGGTGTGACAAAGCAAGATGCAGAGGACAGGAAGAAATGGAAACAGATGATCCGCTGTGGCGACCCCCAATGGGAACAGCCTAAAGAAATTATGTTGCCTTTAAATTTAGCTCTCATATTTTCATTTTCTTGTTTTTCCTACTAGGATTGCCTTTTTTTATTTTCTAGTCTCTTTTTCCGGTATTATGCACTATATTTTGAATACAACTGAACCAGATCTCAACCAGAGGGTACAGAGACATAGCATCCTTATATAACCCTGGCAATCAGATACAAGGAAGAAGTTTGGTCGTGTGTAAGGGTCATCTGGGAGATGTGAAGAAGTGGCTGATAGCTCTGCTATCCTGAAGAATAGGGTCTGGGGTTTGAAGATCCAACACTACAGCATGGGAGAGTGAAGAATCTTCTGATATCACTACATGCTGCTCTTCCAGTGAGAGGAACCATATCTGACTTCTGCTACAGGATGATGGCTCCTGGCACTTGGTCTCCAAAGGATCCAAGACTTTTTTTTAAACTCTCTTTTTCATCATTTAACATATTAAAAAACAAATGTAAAGGATAAGCAAACAGAAACTCAAGTCAGAAATGTAACAATTATTTACAGAGACTATTTATAACACATACAATGTTTTAAGTTACCAATATACATTTAATACAATATAACTGCATTAGCATCCTAATAACTAGAGAGAAGATATGTGAAAGCAAAAAGGTAAAAGAAAAGAAGAATCATGTATGCTATAAAATTAAAATGTTAGATAATGTCTATGCAGGCAGTAAAAATAATCTATTTGTGTATATTAAGTCTATTAATCTAAGTCTACCATAAGAAATTAGAAGATGATATCTAGAATCACTGACCAACACTCAATAAAAAGGTAAAATTTGTATTCCTTAATGGCAAGGTTTTAAAGACTTCAATGCAGTTTATGGCCATATCCCTGAATCCATTCCATGGCAGCTTTTTAAAGTCTAACCAGTCTTGTGTGATATTTCATTTAATCAGCATAAAAATATCTATGTACTCACTCACACTGTTATGTAACAGATTAACTGGTGGGATGTGAAGTAAAGCAAAATTCTTGGTAATAACTTCATTGCTATACTCAGAGTCTGGGCTTTAGTTTTTTTTGCATTGTGGTGACAGGATGGGAGAAAAAGATACTAGCTTCTTTGGGGTCAAGTAAGTATGATTTAATCACATATTGAGTATAAAATAGTTATTTGAGGGAAATACATTTAAAGTTAAATTGGATAGCAAAAAAAGTTATGTACTCACCATAACGTTCCATCTTTATTTTCAACCTGTGGGACACGGATCTGACTCTGCCACATTTCACCAGCATCAGATTCAAGCTCTAAGCTCCTTCCCTACCCATAATGCCCCTGTCTACCTCCTCGAGTTTGCTGCAACCAGTAGCACCCAAATCTAACCATGTGCCTAACATCTTAGCATTAGCACCCAAAAGCACCATAAGGAAGACAGAGGTGCCCAGAGTAGGGAGAAGCCTCATCCATCTGGTCCACAACACAGCCCAAATAAGGCAGGGGGAAGGAGGGAGGGACGGTTGAAGACAAATGAAAATCAACAACTCAGATGGAATGTTATGGTGAGTACATATCTTTTTTATCTGAAGTTGTTTTCATTTGATCTTCAACCTGTGGGACAGAGTCCCCATCTACCAAAAGATCCAGGGAGGTCCTCATGGAAGGATGTTCTGGAGCACGGTGGAGCCAAAGGATGCCCTGCCTCTGGACAGAAGATCCAACGTATAATGTGAAATAAACACGTGTGATGATGCCCAAGTAGCTGCAGAGCAAATATCATCCAAAGAAACCCTAAACCAAAAGGCTGTTGAAGTAACCACAGACCTGGTAGAATGTGTCCTGACATGACCTGGTGGAGACAAACCTTTGGCTTTATAGGCCAAAGCTATGCACTGAGAGATCCAGTGAGCAATAGTTACCTTAGAAATGGGATTTCCTAAAAAAGGCTTAGAAAAGGAAACAAAAAGCTTATCAGATTTATGATAGGACTTTCGTCTATTCAAATAGAATCATTGTTGCCTGTGAACATCAAGCAAATGCAATTTATAATCTCCCTTTTTCTGGAAGTTCGGAAAGAAGACAGGGAGATCGATGACCTGGTTGATGTTAGATTCTGAAGCCATCTTCAGAAGAAAAAAAAGGGTTTGTCCGTAAGGAAACCCTGTCTTTGTAAAACACCATATAAGGGGGCTTGACAGATAAGGCCTGAATTTCCGATACCCTTTTAGCTGAAGTAATGGTGACCAGAAAAGCTGTCTTCCAAGACAGGAATTGCAAATCCACTGTAGCTGCTGGTTTAAGAGGGGAAGAAACCAAAGCTTGCAGGACTAGAGTAAGATTCCAAGGAGGCGTAGGGTCCTTAACTGGAGGGCTAAGTAAAAAGGTACCTTTTAAAAAGGCTTTACAAAGCTTGGAAGAAGGTAAGGAAGCCGAATTGTCTCCTATATGAAATCTGGAAATATGTGCCAACTGTACCTTTACTGTAGAAAAACTGGTACCCTGATGAAAAATATCTGCCAAAAATTCCAAAATGGCAGGGACTGGAGTAGTGAAGGGGTCCAAAATCATGCTGAGATGCCCATATAGAGAAACGTTTCCACTTACTGGAATAAAGCTTCATAGTGGAGGATTTGTGAGCTGCTACCAAAATCTTCTAAACAGGAGAACACAGCCCGGGAGTCCAAGCTATCACTGGAACTGGTGCAGCCAAGCTGTGAGCTTCAGACTGACTAGATCTGGGTGTGGGATCCCCAAAGCATGCAAGATCAGATCCAGAACCAGATCTAATGCCCACGGAGGGCACACCACATGAGACCATACAGAGGGGAACCAAACTTGGCAAGGCCAGAAGGGGGCAATAAGGATCACTAAGTTCTCCAGCCATCAAGCTTTCTGAATGAATTTCGGGATCAGAGGAAGATGAGGATAAGCATACAGAAGACCGGAGGGCCAAGCATAAACTAGAGCATCTCTGGGGATCTTCCCCAGTGGGGGGTTCAGAGTGAAAAACTCGCTGCACTTTGCATTGGAAGGAGAGGCAAAAAGATTGCAGGAAGGCCAACCCCGCTTTAGAAAGATCTGTTCCACTACTGAAGGATTCATAGACCACTCATAAGGCATCAGAAAAGGTCTGCTGAGCCTGTCTGCCAGAATGTTGGACCTCCCTAGAATGTTTGTTGCCACCAGAAAAATGGCTGGAGGAGATCGCCCACTCCCACAATCTCATGGCTTTGCGACAAAGGGGGTAAGACCTGGTCCCCCCCTGTTTGTTGATGTACCAGACTACGGACATGTTGTCTGTCTGGATGGCAATTGTCCCTTGGGGAAAATGGACATAAAGAGCTTGCAACACCAACAGGACAGCCCTCATCTCCAGGACGTTGATATGCAGATGGGTCTCCAGGGAAGACCACGTGCCTTGCACTGTCCTTCCCATGCAATGCCCCCCCCCACCCAAGCAGGGAGGTGTCCATGGTCACTGTGGTCATCAGGATGGGAAGGATAAACGGACAATCCAGAAGATGATCCAGGGACTGAAACCACTAGAGAAGCGAATCCCTTCAAGTCCGAGATATACAAATTGGATTAAATAACGGAAGATCTAACAAGGACCACTAAACCTCTAGGGTCCATTGGAGAACCCTCATATGCAGACGAGCTGTGGGGATCAGTGTAATCGTGGCCACCATGGACCCCAACACCCAAAAAACGGACTCCGCAGTAGAGTTGCCAGCTGTCCAGAATACTTCTGGACAGTCCAGAATTAAGGGACACTGTCACTGAAGAACACAAAAATATGTTTGATTGCACACAGAAATATTGTACAAAAATCCCCTTGAGGGGAGGTTAAATGCATATTTCTATTCTGCATCCATTTTGCTTTCATGTACATGTCCAGAATCTTTGATATGAAAAGCTGGCAACCCTACTCTGGCAGGGGAATATTGGGTCTGAACAATGTACAATACATGATGTTTGAGGGACTGAAGTCTGTCCAGAGTTGGGAAAATCTTGCTCTGGGTGGTATCTAACTGAGCTCCAATGAAGTTGAGAACTTGAATTGGAACCAACTGGGACTTGCTGAGATTTATGGTTATGCCTAGATGGTGGGCGGTCTGGAAAAGGAGATCCCTGACTTGACAGAGTTGATGTCTGAAGGGAGCGGAGAGGAGTCAATCATCCAGGTAGAGGAAGACCTGGAACCCCTGGAGCCGCAGGTGAATCACCACCACTGCCATCACTTTGGTGAACACCCTGGCGGTGGTGGTGAGACCAAACAGGAGTGCTCTGAACTGCTAATCACTGGCTCCCAGATGGAAGCAGAGGAACCTCTTAGAGCACCTGTCCATTTTGGTATGGTAGTACGCATCCTGGAGGTCCACCAAGCACATCCAGTTGTTTTTCTGTAGAAAGGGCAGAATGGATTGGAGAGTGACAATCCGGAATTTTGTCTTGGCAACTGACAGGTTTAGGGTTGAAAGATCCAGAATGGGTCTTAAGTCTCCCATCTTCTTTGACACCAAAAAGAACCTAGAATAGATGCCTGATCTGGATTGACTTGGGTGGACGGGCTGGATGACTTGTTTTTCGAGCAGCTTGAAAATTTCCACTGCTGTCTCCTCCCACTGTGTGGGTGGAATGTCTGGGAGTTGCTTGGGTGGTATTGGAGGTTGAAGGAAGGGGACTGAATATACTATGGATATAATTTGCAACACCCAATGATCATCTGTGATGGACTCCCAGGCTGTAGGGTTCATCAAGAGATACCTCCTGAATGCCTCCAGAGACTAGCAGTTGGGCAACCCTTCAGGGCTGCTGCAAGGGTCTGTCTGGAAAAGAATCCCGAGACCCCCTGGTTCCTCAGACTGCCTCTGCCATGAGGACAGCATCTATTATATCCTCCTCTGCCACTGGGTGAAGATGAGTCCTTAGCTTCATGGGAAAGGCCATGAGACTTCCAGAACCACATCTTCTTCATCCTCCACTGGTTCCTGGAGAAGGATCACTGTGGGGTTGAGAAGTGGATCCTGATGGTAGACAAGGTCTTCCCATCTT
Source organism: Protopterus annectens (assembly GCF_019279795.1). NCBI lineage: Eukaryota > Metazoa > Chordata > Ceratodontiformes > Protopteridae > Protopterus > Protopterus annectens. The sequence continues at coordinate 360,305,777 of NC_056751.1, forward strand.
TCTCACTCTGAACTAAGGTGTCTCAAACAGTCTTGTCAAAAACAGTGAAACCGTCATAAGGGGAATTTGTAAAGGATATCTTGAAGGGCTCTGAGAATGCACAAAGCCAGAGCCAGGAGTGAAGCCTTATGGCAGCGCCTGTGCCAGCCGCTCTAGAGGCACCTTCTGTAGCATGTGACCGGAGCATCACAGAGCTGTTGAAAAAAGAAGTTAGGGTGGCCATACAGGAGGAGAACACATTTTTCTCTTCCACTGACATGGACCCTGGGGCAGATACAGCGACCTCTCTGACCAGTCCCACTGAAGTCTGATGACATGTGCCATGTAGATCAAGTGCATGTAAGGCAAACATGGCTGAAGCATAAGCCCACTTCCCAAAATTGTCCAAGGCCCGAGACTCTCGATCCAGTGGATGGACCGTAGAGCTCTCTCCTGAGTGAGCTCTTTCTTGGTGGCCACCGCAACCACCATAGTATCAACCGGGTATACCTTAGACCAATGCTGTTTGTTCGATCGAAGGAGTGCTGAGTATTTTATCAGGGCACTTGGGAATGGGCTCCACTGTGTCATGCTCCTTCCATGCCAGGGATGAAATTAAGTCCATGAGTGGATCGGCGGGAGGGGACACCCAGGAGGTAGAGGGTTCTGTGCCAAATGCCTCCAGGAATACTGACTCATCCAGGTTGGGTTTTTGGACAGACCACTCCCCATGCTGGTGTAGTTTTTTCCATGATGTCTCCAAAGGAGACATCATCTGGGGATGACTGGGTGGGCACCTCACCTTCCTCTAAGTCATTGTCAATTGTGAGGGACTCTGGCAGGAAGTCTAAGTGTCTCCTTGTACAAGTATATTTCCAAGGGAGGTCCGGGGGGGGGGGGGCTCTGGGGAGGACTTGGAAACTTCTGACTGTTCCCAGGGGAAAACTCCCTGGGTCAGACAGGCAACAGGCTGTCCCTAAGGAGTCAGGATGGTGGATTTCAGACCAGAAACAGAGGGGGCCAGGATGGACTAAGAGGAGGATAATGTCAAGGGTCTCAAGGGATCTGAGAGCACCTTCTCCCCCATATCAAAGGCAGAGGGAGAATGCATTCCCAAAGCTGGGAGGAGTACATGATCCGTAACTCTCTGAGTCAATGGGGGAGCTGGAGCCGAGACTCCAAGTGGAAGGTCCAACTCCAAAAACCTCAGAGCCTATGGCATCTCTTTGGATTTGGTGCCGATACTACGGCTCTGAACTGGTCAGAGCCATGCCACTCAGGGCAATAGTTGGCATTGAGGTACCTGGTACCATTGGCATTGACCCCTCAATGACGAGAAGCCTCGGAACTAAGGACTCCAAAGCTGGGGGGGTCAGATTGGAGAAGGACCAATGGGAAGAAAGGCAGACTATATGCTCCCAGCCCCGGAAGGGGCAGACAAGACTCCCATCTAGATCTGGGTCCGGATGAATTTTCACATCATCCTGTCCACCTCAACTTCATAAATGCTATGGGTGGACCAGATGGAGGAAGCTACAGATACAGGCCTGGAGAGATGCCGAGAAGAGGGTGATCAGGGAGACCAGCCCTGGGAGACCTCCGGCTCCATAGATGACCAGAGCAGAGGGGAACCCGGGCTGGAGGCCGGGCAGACTTTAGCCGGAAGCTCGTCCAAAGAAGCGTGGTCAGAGGACCGCATACTGGGCCTACCCTTGTGGCAAAGCTTCTTCCTGTCCCTGGCCTTCTTGACTGGAGACTGAGTCCCAGAGGCCGGGATGGAGGAAGAAGAAGCAGATGGAGGATGGTGGAGGAAGGAGGGCTTTCAAGATAAGATTGTTCGGGAGTTGAAGCCCACTCACATCGAACAGGAGGAGTCTAGGTGTTGTACTCCTAGAAAAACAACACACAGAGTGTGGCATTGGAAGGGAGGAGCTTATGGCCACACTCTGTGCATTTCCAAAAGCCTGGCTTAGGGGTCTCAGCCATGGCAAATGGAACCTAGCACCCACATACACTAAACAGGGAAAAAGGATAGGAGGGAATAAGAAGAAAGGGGACTCTGTTCTCTTAAAAAATAAATAAATAAATAAAAAAGACACCTGAGTGCGAGGAACGGGTAGGGTATTGAATGAGAAAAGGTTAGACAGGAAGAGTGAAAAGTGAAAAAGGAAGACCAGAAAGAATATTTCACTTACCAGGAACTCAAGCTAAGAGACCATGATGCTGACGGTACACGCGGCAAACGAGATCTGAGGGTAGAAGGGAGACAGGGACACTGTTGGTAGGGGAGGAACTTGGCACTTGGATCCAATGCTGGAGAAATGTGGCCGAGTCAGATCCAAACCAGATCCATGTCCCACAGGTTATAGACCAAATGAAAATGGCAACTTCAGATTTGCGCAATTCATTATCTGTAAGGGATGAGTCCATTCTATCCCAATAACAAGTGTACAAGGCCTTGAGCTATACTTATTATTCATTAGATATTGCCATAAATTCTTGAATTTATATTTTTCTTTGGCTTCTGGGCAGCTGAATTTTAATTCTTGGTTTAATAAGTACATTATTTGATTCAAAATAGAGAGGTACCCTTGGGATAGATTAATTTCTTGTCTTATCAGTTCTGATGAAGAGGGGGTAAAAACTTAGGATCTAAGAATTATGTAACAAGACCAACTGAACCTGCTGGATAAAAAGACACTTCCCAGAATTCCAGAAAGGAGCCATGTAGGTACTGGGACAGTAAGCAGAATGTGTGTGGATATGTCTGGGGGGGGGGGGGGGGGTGATAGGCCAGATGGAGAGAGATGTCTAAAAGAATGTGACCCCAGATGTATCCCTTTTCTCCACATGTACTACATTTCCAAAAACATCTTATTTATTATCTGCCTTCTTCTCAAATACTTATCGCAATCATTTTTCCCACTGTGACACTAAATGTTCAACAACTCCTCAGAAATAATTCTTTACTTGGCCTCTGTAATATGCAGTACTTTTGCTATTGTTTTTTTCAAATGTATCGTGTTTAGTATATGCATCAGTTCAACTTTTTCTAATAAATAAATCTTTCAACTCCTTGCAAATAACCCAAGCAAGTCTACAGTCTTTCTTACATCACAAATCATACCACAGTCTTTTTTAGCTCACCAATCACTGTGTTTAATGTAATACCAGCTGTGCTTAACTGTAAACATTTTTTCTGATTTATAATGAAAAGCTATAGTTTCAGAAATCAATCCTTGCCTCACTATATTTTTCACTATTAAAAATAAAGAACTCTCTTCAAGTTTTTGACAGTCTCAAAAGAAATGTAATTTGTACTCATACTTCTCAGCTGTCCAGATTTTTGCAGAATGCCTATATTTTTGCCACATATTTTTGTTCTTGTCCTCATAAAAGTTGCGGTTTGTTGGCAAAACACTTGGATGACCTGAGGCTCAAAGTCATTAAATAATGACATGTTTGAGTTTCAAACTTCATATCCTTCAACAATAATGCATACTAACACACATCCTGTTATTCTAGCAACTTTATAAGTTTGTAAGAGCAGTATTTAAAATGTTTCCCTATTATGTCATGCTTTGTCCAGATTTCTTATGCTAAGAGGATGACAGGTATGTTTGTACCTCCAAATGTATCAGTGCCCTTACATTTCAGACATGCACAGCTGGAGGTTATGATACTTTCTTTTCCAGAATGCGTGCCTAGACAGAGAAACTTTGCTTTTCATAGTGTACCTAATTTGCAGAAAATTCCTCCTCCTGACTGCAAAGATCAATTATTCACCCTAGTTTACATATTCCAATAATATTTTTGTTTTCTTTTTAATTCTCCACTATAATTCAGCTCTTTGCACTGTCACTTCTTCAGTGTGTGATATCTCTACATAAACAGTGTCAACCATCATTCTGCCAAACTCAATACCTTCTCCTTCTACCACTGCTTCTAATTTTCCAACCAAAAACCTTATTACAAAATCTTCTCCCGCATGACGTAAATGACCACTTCATAGCTGTTCACGATATCTTGCAACATCAGGCATTAGCAAGGTTTTGTGACACTTAATTCACTACAGTGCTCACACCAAGCTCCAACATCTTCCACTCCCACCTCAAGCTACTCACTAGGAACATTCTCCACAAGTAGAAAGGCTGCTGTCAGTGTCCTCGCCTGCAGATTATTTTCTTTAAACCACAAACATAAGCCGATGTTACAAATAAATAAAATGTATAACTCCTGAACAAAATCTAAAATATTGTAAGCTTTTTTCCATATCCTGAACATATATAAAACCAGTCCACATCTCCAAATCCATAGTTTCCATAGAATAAACTACTGTACTCTCAGATTTCTTCACAATTTTCATTTTACATAAAATTTAAAACAAATAAATACACTGCGGTGGTGGTGCTGCGGTAGCGCTGTCGCCCCACAGTAAGACGTTGTCCCATTCGATTCTCAGCTAGAGCATCTTCTGTCTGGAGACGTGCGTGAATGGGCATACCTTCGCTGAAGGTTGTGCATTAGGGCTGGCAACTCGGCACGTAAAAATCTACTGCCAATCATTAGCGGACCGGAGTTCCACTGTGGCGACCCCTAACCGGGAAAAGCCGAAAGACACAACAACAACAACATAAAACAAATAAATACCTTAGGCAGCACAGGGCAGCATTTCTAAATGAGTCAACTACAAGTTATATTCCAGTAAGGCCCAAAACTGATGTGCTGTTTTACATCATGGAAAATATGGAGTAAGGCCCAAAACTGTTGTACGGTTTTACATCACAGAAAATATGTACTGTTGTTTCAGGTTCAGACACAAGAATACATATTCACTTAGCATTTGCAAGCCATTTGCCCTTTTACCAGAAATTTCTTGTATGCAAGTATAAAAAAAATCCTGCATCTAAAATAGATTCCACAAAACTTTATTCTTTTTACTAATACATGTTCTCACTTCTTGCCTCAAGGAATCCCATCCCACTTTCACATACTTCCTGTCTAGTACTAAATAACACTTTTTATTCTTTAATTATTTCTGAAAATGACATACATCTCAGTATTAAATGTTTGTATGTTTTAAGCAGTTCGTCCTTTCCTTTGTATACTATAACTCCCACCTTTTCAGATCAGAAATCCTTCCTTATATCTACCATTCACAATCAGACCTATACATAAAAGGATAAAAACAGATTGGACAACAGCTGGTACCAGATTTTAAAAACAAAATAAAATCAAGAAAAAATCCAAAATCCACTGTGTCATTCCTTCAAACCAACACTTTTGTTACACACACAGAGTGAGCATTTTCATCTGTTCACATTCAGAATTCTTCAGACTCTGAGGACATGATGAAACTGTGTTCAAAAATAGTAAAATAAAAAATCATGACATTATCTAAAACACATTCAATAAAGTCCAAAGTTCAAATAAAGGAGATGGCCAATTACATAGGAAAAGGAAGTAGACTTCAGTATAAACCACTGACTGACAAAGATGAAGAAGATCCTAATCTCTCTGGGATGGATGTTAATGATGCAAGTATATTTTAGGTTAGTATTAACTTGTACGCGTGACACTCCAGCAATTTGTAATATAATCACAAACAACTGGTGTATTTTGGTTGGAGATCCTGCAGTGAATAAATTAGTGGGTGCAGCACCCATTATTATAAATAAAAAGGTTACAGTATTAAGAATATTCTTGAAAGACAGGGGAAACAGAAGAAAGTGATTTAAGAAAAAAGGAAGATGATCATGTAATTCGTGCAATCAATGCAGATTTGTAGCAAACAGTCCTTTTTTCTGTTTGAATATGGGAGTAAGGTGCTGCACCTTAAAACTGTAAATACTTTTAATGCAATTTACATTGCTGAGTGTCTGTCATGCCAGACATTTTATGTAGGCAGGACTATTAGGAAACAGAGTTCAAGAGTACATTAACACCAGTTGATAGAGAATGAATCACAGCTAGAGTCCCTTGGGAACCCACATAAATTGTAAGGTGCAGCATCCAGCAGGATAAAAGCACTCTCATCAAACTAAATAACTCAGAGGACAAATAATCTACCAAAGCCAGATTTGAGGTAAATTTGGTCCCCAGGCCAAGGATAACCACAAGGCATTCTTTATCTATGTCCTCAACCCCAAAGGCAATATGCAATTATGTGCAGAGCTCATTGTAAGTGGAGCCACTTATACTGAGCCAGAAGATATAGTAAACCTACTGGCTAATAAATTCAGCTCCAACTCTTACCCCACTCTCCCCCCAACTTTCCCTCAGGAAATACCATCAAATATAATTTCCCCTACTATCACTAGGAAACAGGTCTTTAATGCTTTTTCTAAAGCCAAGAACACTGAATTAATGGATCCAGACAATATCCCAGGATCTCTTCTAAACAGCATGATACATGGCCTATCAGACCCTCTGGAATTAAACTGTAACCTCCAATCAGGCTTCATGCCTCATGAATGGAGAACAGTAACATTCATCCCTCTGCACAAAGGTGGGCCAACTGCAGACCCATAAGTCTCACTAGTCTTATATGCAAATCCATGGAAAGAATTATCATGAAAATGATCAATAATGATATATTAAACCTACAGACACTGGACCCAACCCAGTCTGGTTTCATCAAGGGCAGGTCATGCCTACTCAACATGGTGGACTTCTTTGAGAAGGTTGCTAAAGCAATGGATGAAGGCAAAATGGTACACACTGCCTACCTTGACCTGGCCAAGGCATTTGACACAATACCCTACTCAGGCATTATTGACAAACTCAAGAGATTAGGTACAAACCCATGTGTCACCCGGTGGATAGCCAGTTAGAATTGGGGACTCCACCTCTACAAAAAGGCCAGTCACAAGTGGAGTCCCTCGGGGATCAGTCCTTGGACTGCTCCTTTTTGGCATTTACTTGTTTGAAGTCAAGACCAATGTCAGCGGTCTCTGGCTGACTAAATTTGCAGATGATTGCAAATTAGAAGATATTAATGAATCCCGCACTGTCACAAATGTTCTCCAAGAAGTGCTGACACAGACAAACAACTGGTGTCAGAGCCATGGATTAAAACTAAATGCTAAGAAATACATAACAGTATCCTTCAGGAAGCCTAATAACTATCATATTGACAACACACCCCTTATACTTGATCCAGTAGTCAGGGACATAGGGACAGACATAGACAGTAATCTATCCTTTGACCATCATATGTCAACAGTAGTGAGGAAATCATTCTATGTTGTGCAACCTATAAACAAAGGTATGGCATCTAGGTCCAAGGAAGTTATTGTTCCACTTCATTCATCAGACCTATCATTGAGTACAATGTCTCCTCTGGTATGTACCTAACCAGGTATATCCATTTATTGGAACATTCACAGAGGTTCCTCATTAAAAGAATACAGGGTGTAAGTAAAATGTCCTATGCAGACCTCCCCAACCCTATCCCTCTAGTCTATCTCCTACAGGCTTGTTGAGTCGAGAAGCATGCCTGACATACAGGGCATTGTCAACCCCCAGTCTGATGGATCTGCTGCATATCCACAAAACAAACAGCACCAGAATGATCCATTCTAAATGCTTAAACCTTGCCTGTAACAAACAGGGCCTACTGGATCAGACACTGGAACACTCGAGGATTTCAGATCCTTGGTCTCTGAAACCACTGGTAGGATCGGAGGAGGAGATAAGATGGCTTTTGACGTGGTAGGCATACTCATGGATCAGACAGGGGACAGAGGTGGTAAGACCCCCATCTGGATCTGAGCTCTGAGAAATTTTTGCATCTTCCTATCCACATCTGCTTCCAATAAGCTTCTTGAGGATCTAGAGAAAGTTGTGGATGGGGGCCTTGAATGCTTATTTGGAGTCTGAAACAACTGAGAAGGCAATGTGGGCAAAACTGGCTTCATGGTAAATTCTGGAGTGGCACTCCTAAAAGAAATACCCAGCTTCAGATCAGAGGACCTAGAATCAAAGGGGGGTACTGAAGGACTTATGGTAATAACAGATGGAGCCAAAGCCTTAGGATCCAATAGCTTTGGATCTGATTGTTGAGTCTTCAGATCCAATAGTGTTGGATCTGAAATTTTTCTAGCTTTCAAAGGAGGCTCCAATGAATGCGTCTATATCATGTTATCGAAAGTTTACTTAATCGAATCAATAAAGGTCGAACTTTATTGATCGATTAAGTAAAACATTGAATAACGTAAAAAAAAACGAATTAAAAAAAAATTAAATTAAATGGAGTAGGCAGGGGGGCTAGCCCCCATGCACCCCCCTCACCTCCCCTACTTAAATATACCAACTCTGAGACCGCACTACATTGAGGTAAACAGAAATCTCTCCTTACGGAGATTTCTATTTACTTGCACGATGTTCTTCACTTTCGATATTGTCATGCCGACAATATCAAACTCGATATGGTCAGCTTACGACAACGTGAAGTAGACCCCCGATGAACACCTGGGGATCTTTGGAGGGGAGTGTTTCCTGTGCTCCAGAGGAGCAGTCTTTCTAGTTTTAGAGGGGGTCTGAGCCCATGATGAAGATGTAGAAGGGAAAAGCCACCTCAGAATAAGTTTAGTGCATCTGTCAGGGCTCTTAGGTTAAAGGTGGAGCAGATCTTGCAAGAAGTGTCCAAGTGCCTGGTCCCAAGACAGTACACGCTCTCCTTCTGGATCTGAGATTGGGATTTTATGCCCAAAAGAAGTGCATTTCTTAAAGCCTGTCAGCTTGTCCGACATGTCAGTATCAGACAAAGATTAAAAAAATATATATATATATATATATATATATATATATATATCAAAAATAAAACTGCAAGCAAAGGCTTTTTTTTTTTTTTTTTTAAGGCACAGAAAGAAATAAAAGAAGGGTTTAATTATCAACGATGGTAAGCTAAAGTAATAGACTTGAAAAGAGGTAATCTGAAATACCAACAATGGTAAACAAGAATTACTATAACAATAGTACGAAAACAAATGGGATAATCCTAATGACCAGCAAAAAACTAAAAGGGAGGATGATAAAACTAAATAAATATAAATTGAAAGTTAAACCCAAAGTTAAATAACTCACAAAACATCTTTAATAAACTTGAGAGTGGAACCAGTGTCTATTCACAATGGCATCAAACAAGATCTGTGGCAATGGGGATGGAATAGGGCATTATGGGTAAAAGGAGGAGCTTGAGCACTGGATCCGAAGTCTGGAATATTTGGCAGAGTTGAATCCGAGGGTCACATCTGAACCCATATGTTGAGGAAGAATGAAAAGGACAACATCAGATCCTGCTATTAGGGGCAGGGATGATAAGAACATGCTAGAAACCAAGGAACGCGAGTGGCAAATAAGATTAAATGCCTCAAATTTTACAGGCTTGAATGAACATATTAAATTTACAAGTAATCTCCATGGTATCGCCAAAGTCTCAAACAACCCATTAAACAAGTATAGTTGGAGCCAAAACACAAAACAGTGCAAGAAACTTGTGTGTGGAAGATTTATAATTCATATATATCTAGTTAATGACTGTACATTAATAGGCTCAGATAGTGGTAGTAGAAGTAGTAAAACCTAAACTCATCCTAAGTAAAAAAAATAATAAAAAATATAATTTGATATATTATACAGAATTACCAACTACTTAAAAGTAATCCAAGAAGGGTAGACTGTCTGTTTCCAGTCGAAAATCCTTCATTAAGTAAACAGACAAGCGATCCAAGTAAAACAAAAATAACAGAATAATAACTTCATCACAAACTTTCTAATTATATATATACTTTTTATCAGGTAAGGGAGTGGTTTACTGTCCTGTAAAACACAGTGTGTTGGTATAAATGTTAAATTCACATCCCTTCCTCCATCAGTGTGACATTCGAGCTGGTCCTTACATACTTAGTAGCTGTCATAATAATATAACCCTTATATACTTTAAATGAAATTAATAATTATGTGGTACCTCTTATTAACCAGATTCTTAAGTCTGTGATTTTATCCAAGGCAATATACTACATGGTTTGAAATGTATAAAAATCTTAGACCATTTGGCAATCTAAAAAAATAAATCTACATTTTGCATGCAAAAACTAGTACTAGTTTTTAATATTACTAGTACAGTAACATTTTTTGTAGATAGTTTTTTTAGGGTTCTTGTACACAGACGTGAAGAAGTCTAGAAGGACGAAAGCAATCTTTGTTAACAATAGGTTATGGAAATAGAATATGTAAGCCTCCGTAACAAAATCCCCAATTTCCATGCATGGCTCTCACATAATCAACCTGACATCATCGCACCAACTGAGACTTGGCTCAAACCATACATCAAAGATTCTGAGATTGTGCCCCCTGGCTATCATAAAATAAGATCGGACAGGCTCAATAAAAAAGGAAATGGTATTGCAATAACATTTTCCAACTACCTCACTATAATACCATACTTTAACCACATTCCCCAGTTTGCCAATGCCGAACTAACCATTGCCTTATTAAAAATAAACAATCATAAAAATCTCTGCATCACTGCCCTCTACATCCCACAAGGTAACAGCACCATACTCGAAGACATCCTCGCTTGGATCTCTTCCAACATAACAAATGAAAGAATCATCCTAGCAGATGTAAACATCAGCTGGACAAATCTGACCTCCAAACCCTCTAGCTACAATATAAATCTATTCAACTTCACCCAACTCATTAACTCCCCAACCAGACCATCCAATGGTTGCTCCTCTGGATCCATCCTGGACTGGATATTAGTCTCACATCCCAACAAAATATATGAAGCTGGCACCCTCCCTGACTCCTTAAGTGACCACATTCCCCACCTACACCTGCCAGTCTCCATGTACCCTACAACACCAACCACTATAAGGAAACTCGCAACTTAAAAACTTCAACCCTATACTCTTTTCAGATACACCTAAAAATGTAAACTGGAGCATACTAAAAACACTCCCATTAGATAACGCTGCTGACTATTTCAATAATTCCTTCATAGATGCACTAAACAACCAAGCACCTATATGCAAAAAAAAGATAAAAAACAATCCTGCCCCATGGCTAACCAAATCCACCAAAGACCTCATACATTGTAGAGACAAAACCCTAAAGCACTACAGAAAACCAAAAATGAAGACTCCCTTTTGCTCTTTAAACAACTCTGTAACCATGTAAAGAAACTAGTCCAAAAAGATAAAAAAACATACTACATCAAGCTCCAATCCAGCCACAGTCTGAATCCAAAAAAATTTTGGAATGCCAACTCCTCCCCTCCTTAATCCAGGCACCAAAGAAAATCCCTGCCCACATCTCAACAAGACACCCCAGGAAATAGCATCACTTTTCAACTCCTTTATAAACTGCATTGATGACCTCACTGCCAACTTTCCTAACACTAGCAGCATAAATAACACTCCTCTCTCGAACTCTCCATCCCCTCCCAAATTTGCCTACACCTCCCCTAACCCTTACTTTGTCCCTATCCCCAATTTTACACTCCATCCAGTCTCCACCACAAGTATAAAAAGACTACTCTTAAAGCTCAAACTCTCCAGATAACTTAACACCCACCTTCCTAAAAGCCGCCGCTGAAGCCATAGCTTACCCCATTAATATCCTGATTAACAGATCAGTTTCAGAATCTTATGCACCCAAACTGTGGAAAAAGGTTTACCACCCTCCCTCTCCACAAAGGTGGCAAAAACCATGATACATCTAAGTTCTGCCCCATAACCATCCTCCCACCAATCTCCAAGATACTAGAAAAATGTATCAACACACAGATCATGCCCTACCTCATCCAAACCACCTCTTATCTCCATCACAGTATGGCTTTCGACCCAGTCACAGTACCACTATTGCCCTTATATCACTCCTCGACATCATTAACAGAGCCAGTGACTCTGGGAAAACTGATGCAACCATACTCCTAGACCTCTCAAAAGCCTTCGATACAGTCTCCCACCCCTTACTACTATCAACAACTCTCTCACTTCTATCTCTCCCCCACCACTATAAACCGGTTCTCAAATTAGTTTTCAGACAGGCAACAAGCCGTCAGTTGGCAAAACTCCATCTCATCCTACCTGAGTAACCTTACTGGAGTTCCACAGGCTCCATACTCGGCCCCCTACTATTCAATATCTTTATCAATAACTTCCACACCTCTATCTTCCATGCTGATGTAATTCAGTATGCAGACGATTCAGCAATAGTCTGCTCCGTGAACTCAGTTTGTAAACTACAGCTTAAAACACAAACTGTTTTCTCCACCACAGAATCATGGATGTTCAGCAACCACTTAGCTCTGAACCCAAACAAACTAAAATCATGATTTTTCACACCATCCAAACCCACAATAGTACACACAAAGATACCTTCAAAATCTACAGCCAAACTAAATCCCTGATAGAAATCATTCCACACTCAAAACTTCTTGGAGTAGTCATAGACGAACAACTAAAATTCGATATCCACATAAAATAAAACAGCAAAAAAAACTCATCAAAAATTACGATTGCTTTACAGACACAATCAATACCTAATAACCACCTCCACAAGAAAAACTCTTGCATCCACATACCTTCTCCCCTTCTCTCATGTGTGGCTCCCCTCTACTTATTAACCTCCAAGCCTCCCTAAAAGCCAAGCTAGAAGCCTATTACAACAAGATTTCCAAATTTGCAACAAATTCCAAATACTCCTCCCACCAGTGTAAGGCACTTTGATCTCTAAATTGTCTGTAACTACCAAATTACCTCGACTACTTACAGCTTACTACTGCTCACAAACTCATTTTCAAACCCTCTGATTGTCCATCCCTTAATTCCATCTTCACCGCCTACCTCTCTAACAGGCCCCTTAGATCAGAGAACACAAATTTACTCTTGGTTAACAAGCCTAAACGACCCACAGGACAATTCATCTTCTCTTTCTCCCTTGCCAAAAATGGAATGCTTTCCCATTATCTGTCAGAACAACCCTTAACCCAGACAATTTTAAATCCTCTCTACACTCGCACCTCTCCACTACATGGAACTGTCCTTGCTCATAATCCTATACTAACCCCCCCCCCCATAAAACATTTTAACTCTACTCTTTACTAGCCTATTAACTCTACATATATGTATATGTGTATGCATGCATGTATCTATATATATTCTATATATATATATATCTATATATATATATATATATATATATATATATATATATATATATATATATATATAGGAAAGCTGTATGTTTATCTTTAAAACGTGCTTTGTAAATTGCCAATGTATAATATTATGTTACAATGTGAAGACGAAAACGGTGCCAAAAGCAGCACAACAACCATAGAGCGAAAAGCTGCTAGCGGTGCCAATAACTAGTCCCCAAAACATGTTGTAGGAAGATTTTAATGAAGAAAACACAAAAAATAAACAATGATAGTTAAGCGCTTTCGTCAAAATGACTTCCATCAGAACAAGTAACTATTACAAAAGTTCTCATTTTATACAGTTCCTAGTAAAGCATATGACCCAACCAATTAAAATTTAAAAAAACAGTCGTAACTTTTTGTGTAGTGGGCTGTGGAATGTAAAACTATATAATACAATAATACTGATATATAAGTTAATGATTCTGACTACATTAAAAATGTGTACAACTGAATTGTGTAAAAACTAAAGAAATCTGATGGGTTGTTGTGTCATAATTTACAAGCCCTAAACTTTAATTCTGGTTGGATACTGATAGCATCATTTAACCCTGGATATTCAGCACCATTTAACCTAAGTTGCCATTTAGTTTCGGCCCTCATTAATTTATTTTTCCAATCCCCCCCTCTAAAATCTACCTGTACAACTTCCAATATACCAAATTTAAAACTATGGAGTGAATTCTCTTGGATGTGTTTAAATAAGGCATTCTTTTCATCCTTCCTGTTAATACTGTAGCAATGTTCGTATATTCTACGATTTAATTTCCTTTCCGTCTTGCCAATATAATAACAAGAACAGGAATTACAACTAATAAGATAGACAACACCTGTAGTGACACATGAACCAGCTACAAAATTTACATCAATGCCGTAAGGACCTAAACTAACCCTGGGATTTTCATTAATGTACCCACAATAGTCACAGGAACCACATTTGTGGGTACCTTTCTTCCTACTTTTCACATTAGGTTTATTTTCGAAAATATTTTTCAAGTTACTACCAACCCTATAGGTGAATAAAGGTTCTGGGCCTATTACATTAAAGAGGTCTCTGTTTCCCCTTGAACATTGCCCAGTTGTTTTTAATAATCTTTTTTACCTTGTTTGATGTTTCACCATATGTAATAAACATGGCTTGGGAAAAATCCTTTTGTTCACTTTGGTTGACATTTGTGGTTTCTACATCAGACCCTAATAATGGTTTGTATCTATCATTCCAATCATTCATCACTTGATCCCTAATGTTCTCTACAAAATCTAATGGGTATCCCCTATGCAAAAACATGTCCATAACTAGTTTGGTCTCTTCCTCTACCAGGGTCCTGTTAGAACACATCCGTACAACCTGACCATTTGCCCCTTAACTATATTTCTCTTTATATGGGGGGGGGGGTTGCTTAAAAATTCAAGATAGTCATTGGAAAAAGTAGATTTCCTTTGAACTTTGGATTGCAATGAATGGTTAGTAACATCCTTAAATATTTTTACATCAAGAAAATTGATTTCTTTACAATTACCTTTTCCCGTAAATTTAAAATAATCACATATAGTATTAATATAGTTGAGAAATGATTCAAAAAATGTATCCTTCTTCCACAAAATAAATAAATCATCTAGAAACCTTAAATAAAGGTGCCATTCATTTCTGTAGCTAGAAGTGAAAATAAACTGATTCTCCCACCCATATAAAACTAAATTAGCAAAAATGGGGGCACAGCTATTGCCCGTGGCTACTCCTTGGACCTGTTTATAAAATTCCCCCTCAAAAGTAAAAAAAAATATTTTTCAGCACTAATTCCATTAATTCTGTGATAAAGTTGATCAAACTACCACTCAAATTTGTTTTGCTAACCAAAATTTCGTTGAAAAATTGTAGTCCTGCCTCATGGGGAATAGAGGTAAAAAGATCAACTACATCAATAGTGGAAAAATAAATATCTTTGTTAAAAGATTCATTCTTAATTCTCCTTAAAAAATCCCAAGAATCAAGGAGTACATACTCCAATGGGGTCAAAGCATGTTTGACCATTCTAGCAATAAAACCCCCCAAGGAATAAGTAATGCTGTTGTGCCCTGAAATAATGAGTCTATATGGAGGGTCTTTTAAATTTTTATGAGTTTTGGGAATACCAAAACAAATAGGTATAACAGGATGCTCCACATGTAGAAAATTGAAAACCTCTTCATTAATGACACCTTGCAATAGGGAGTCCTTCAAAAAAAAATTTATCTTTCTATAGCTTATGTGAATTTCATTCCTAGAGACAATTTCATATTTTGTATTATCATTCAACATATTAGTGATTTTATTTTTGTAATCAACCATATTTGCAATAGCCATACCCCCACCCTTGTCCGGTTTCATAAATCTAACATTCCGGTTGTCCCTTAACTCGAAAAGTAATTTTTTCTCGGCCAGGGTCAAATTGTGTTTCCTATAGATGTGTGTCCATAGGGTCTTAAAAATCGCCTGCCCAGTAACTTTTTCAAAGGAATGCAAAATGGGTAAAAGGGGGGGATTCCAACAACTTTTTTATAAATAACAGAATTCCTTCTGTTGTCAATACTTGCTTTATCTCTGTTTAAACATTTTAAATTCATTTTTCTAACAAAAATCTTGAAATCACTTAAAGTTTTACTGATTTCATCTCTATTAGAAGGCACAAATTTCATTCCCTTCATTAGCAAGTGGAAAAGATCATTACAAATGGGAAATTCTGCATAATTAAAAATCTTGAAACCTTTATACAAAAAAACAATATTATCAGATTCAATTATTCCATCATCGTTGTTCACATCTTGATTGTCTTTGTTATCATAAACTACTGGTAACTGTTCTTCCTCCTGTAGGAGGGGTTTCTGTATTTGGGTCTCACTCCCCATTCCCCCCGGGATCAAAAAAAAAATGTTCCTGTCTAACCTGATTTCTGTTGAAAATCCTTTCGAATCTTCTCAGGGGTGGGAATTCAGTGTCATATTCATTCCCATCACTATTAAACCTATTGAAGTTCGCATTTTCATTAATAAGTTGGGATGGAGCTGTTGTATTACCCTTAGTCGAATCCACCCCCAGATACGCTTTGGGGAAAGGGTAAGCCAAACCGTTTTTGTATTCAAATTCATCCCTCGATAATTTCTTCTTTTTTTCTAAAAATATTACTGTTTAATTCATTCTCAACTTTATCAAAAATAATGTTATACCTAAAAGAATACTGGTTAAAATGTACATCATCTACCACAGCCCTATTAATTTCATCAACATCCTTTAAAAATTCATTAACCTTTTTATTATTAATGTTCACAATAAAATCCATCAGTTCTACCCCATGTCAGTCAAACATTTGAGTGAGCTCTTCACATTCTGGGTCACCCTTTTTTAACCCATTCAGAAATTTAAACATGCGAAGGCCCTTAGGGACCCGTTTGTTGTTAATACATTCTCTTAGATATGAATTGTCACATTGTAGTGCTCGGATTTTGTGCATTTTCGTTTCAAGAGTCACTAACCTACTATCCATGCTGTTTTTGTCCATCGGATTATTGTTGTTACCAAAAAACGAATGTTCTCTTTTGGACCAATCCTTTAAGCTATCAAGTGTGGGAATAAAATTATTAGTTTCAGTTCTAGTTTCAGAACTGTTGGTACCATTGATAGCTGATCGACTTTCCATATTATTCATCCCACAAACGCCAGCTCGTTGTAACCCAATTTCTTTACAGTGTGACACAGTCCCAGTCACTGACATTCCTCGGGAAACCGGAAATGTAACCTCTCTAAGGTTCCCCTGGTTTATACCGAAAGTGTTCGTACCTGCAAGGTTACTGTTTTGCAGTCGTTGAACTGCACCCTGAAGCTCGGTAACCTTTTTTGTCAAAGTCATGATCAGTTGAAATAAATTCTCGCTGTTGACGCCACTTTGTTGTCCACGGGGAAAGGAAGGAGAGTCTATTTCCTCCTCGAATATTGGTGAAAGCTCATTGCTGTCCATGTTGTAAAGATGAGTCTAGTAGGCAGCCAATGCACCCGAAAACACTTAGAAAACAAAAACGGCGCCAAAAGCAGCACAACAACCATAAAACGAAAAGCTGTTAGCGGTGCCAATAACTAGTCCCCAAAACACGTTGTAGGAAGATTTTAATGAACAAAACACAAAAAATAAACAATGACAGTTAAGTGCTTTCGTCAAAATGACTTCATCAGAACAAGTAACTATTACAAAAGTTCTCATTGAACTTGAAGGATGAAAAGAATGCCTTATTTAAACACATCCAAGATAATCCACTCCATAGTTTTAAATTTGGTATATTGGAAGTTGTACAGGTAGATTTTAGAGGGGGGGATTGGAAAAATAAATTAAATGAGGGCCGAAACTAAATGGCAACTTAGGTTAAATGGTGCTGAATATCCAGGGTTAAATGATGCTATCAGTATCAAACCAGAATTAAAGTTTAGGGCTTGTAAATTATGACACAACAACCCCCCAGATTTCTTTAGTTTTTACACAATTCAGTTGTACACATTTTTAATGTAGTCAGAATCATTAACTTATATATCAGTATTATTGTATTATATAGTTTTACATTCCACAGCCATCTACACGAAAAGTTCCGACTGTTTTTTTAAATTTTAATTGGTTGGGTCATATGATTTACTAGGAACTGTATAAAATGAGGACTTTTGCAATAGTTACTTGTTCTGATGAAGTCATTTTGACGAAAGCGCTTAACTATCATTGTTTATTTTTTGTGTTTTGTTCATTAAAATCCTCCTACAACATGTTTTAGGGACTAGTTATTGGCACCGCTAGCAGCTTTTCGTTTTATGGTTGTTGTTCTGCTTTTGGCACCGTTTTCGTTTTCTAAGTGTTTTCGGGTGCATTGGTTGCCTACTAGACTCATCTTTACAACATGGACAGCAATGAGCTTTCACCAGTATTCCAGGAGGAAATAGACTCTCCTTCCTTTCCCTGTGGACAACAAACTGGTCTCAACAGCGAGAATTTATTTCAACTGATCATGACTTTGACAGAAAAGGTTACAGAGCTTCAGGGTGCAGTTCAACAACCGCAAAACAGTAACCTTGCAGGTACGAACACTTTCGGTACGAACCCGGGGAATCTTAGAGAGGTTACACTTCCAGTTTCCCGAGGAATGTCAGCGACTGGGACTGTGTCACGCTGTAAAGAAATTGGGTTACAAGGAGCTGGCGTTTGTGGGATGAATAATATGGAAAGTCGATCAGCTATCAATGGTACCAACAGTTCTGAAACTAGAACTGAAACTAATAATTTTATTCCCACACTTGATCGCTTAAAGGATTTGTCCAAAAGAGAACATTCATTTTTGGTAACAACAATAACCCGATGGACAAAAACAGCATGGATAGTAGGTTAGTGACTCTTGAAACGAAAATGCACAAAATCCAAGCACTACATTGTGACAATTCATATCTAAGAGAATATATTAACAACAAACGGGTCCCTAAGGGCCTTCGCATGTTTAAATTTCCGAATGGGTTAAAAAAGGGTGACCCAGAATGTGAAGAGCTCACTCAAATGTTTGAATGACATGGGGTAGAACTGATGGATTTTATTGTGAACATTAATAATAAAAAGATTAATGAATTTTTAAAGGATGTTGATGAAATTAATAGGGCTGTGGTAGATGATGTACATTTTAACCAGTATTCTTTTAGGTATAACATTATTTTTGATAAAGTTGAGAATGAATTAAACAGTAATATTTTTAGAAAAAAGAAGAAATTATCGAGGGATGAATTTGAATGCAAAAACGGTTTGGCTTACCCTTTCCCCAAAGCGTATCTGGGGGTGGATTCGACTAAGGGTAATACAACAGCTCCATCCCAACTTATTAATGAAAATGCGAACTTCAATAGGTTTAATAGTGATGGGAACGAATATGACACTGAATTCCCACCCCTGAGAAGATCCGAAAGGATTTTCAACAGAAATCAGGTTAGACAGGAACATGATTTTTTAGGATCCCGGGGGAAGGGGGAGTGAGACCCAAATACAGAAACCCCTCCTACAGGAGGAAGAACAGTTACCAGTAGTTTATGATAACAAAGACAATCAAGATGTGAACAACGATGATGGAATCATTGAATCTGATAATATTGTTTTTTTGTATAAAGGTTTCAAGATTTTTAATTATGTAGAATTTCCCATTTGTAAGGACTTTTTCCACTTGCTAATGAAGGGAATGAAATTTGTGCCTTCTAATAGAGATGAAATCAGTAAAACTTTAACTGATTTCAAGATTTTTGTTAGAAAAATGAATTTAAAATGTTTAAACAGAGATAAAGCAAGTATTGACAACAGAAGGAATTCTGTTATTTATAAAAAAAGTTGTTGGAATCCCCCCCTTTTACCCATTTTGCATTCCTTTGAAAAAGTTACTGGGCAGGAGATTTTTAAGACCCTACGGACACACATCTATAAGAAACACAATTTGACCCTGGCCGAGAAAAAGTTACTTTTCGAGCTAAGGGACAACCGGAATGTTAGATTTATGAAACCGGACAAGGGTGGGGGTATGGCTATTGCAAATATGGTTGATTACAAAAATAAAATCACTAATATGTTGAATGATCATACAAAATATGAAATTGTCTCTAGGAATGAAATTCACATAAGCTATAGAAAGATAATTTTTTTTTGGAGGACTCCCTGTTGTAAGATGTCATTAATGAAGAGGTTTTCAATTTTCTACAGAGCATCCTGTTATACCCATTTGTTTTGGTATTCCCAAAACTCATAAAAATTTAAAAGACCCTCCATATAGACTCATTATTTCAGGGCACAACAGCATTACTTATTCCTTGGGGGGTTTTATTGATAGAATGGTCAAACATGCTTTGGCCCCATTGGAGTATGCACTCCTTGATTCTTCGGATTTTTTAAGGAGAATTAAGAATTAATTTTTTAACAAAGATATTTATTTTTCCACTATTGATGTAGTTGATCTTTTTACCTCTATTCCCCATGAGGCAGGACTACAATTTTTCAACAAAGTTTTGGTTAGCAAAACAAATTTCAGTGGTAGTTTGATCAACTATCACAGAATTAATGGAATTAGTGTTGAAAAATAATTTTTTTACTTTTGAGGGGGAATTTTATAAACCGGTCCAAGGAGTAGCCATGGGCAATAGCTGTGCCCCCATTTTTGCTAATTTAGTTTTATATGGGTGGGAGAATCAGTTTATTTTTACTTCTAGTTACAGAAATGAATGGCACCTTTCTTTAAGGTTTCTAGATGATTTATTTATTTTGTGGAAGAAGGATACATTTTTTGAATCATTTCTCAACTATATTAATACTATATGTGATTATTTTAAATTTACGGGGAAAGGTAATCGTAAAGAAATCAATTTTCTTGATGTAAAAATATTTAAAGATGTTACTAACCACTCATTCCAATCCAAGGTTCATAGGAAATCTACTTTTTCCAATGACTATCTTGAATTTTCAAGCAACCCCCCCCCCTCCCCATATAAGGAGAAATATAGTTAAGGGGCAAATGGTCAGGGTTGTACGGATGTGTTCTAACAGGACCCTGGTAGAGGAAGAGACCAAACTAGTTATGGACATGTTTTTGCATAGGGGATACCCATTAGATTTTGTAGAGAACATTAGGGATCAAGTGATGAATGATTGGAATGATAGATACAAACCATTATTTAAGGGCTGATGTAGAAACCACAAATGTCAACCAAAGTGAACAAAAGGATTTTTCCCAAGCCATGGTTATTACATATGGTGAAACATCAAACGAGGTAAAAAGGATTATTAAAAACAACTGGGCAATGTTCAAGGGAAACAGAGACCTCTTCAATGTAATAGGCCCAGAACCTTTATTTACCTATAGGGTTGGTAGTAACTTGAAAAATATTTTGGAAAATAAACCTAATGTGAAAAGTAGGAAGAAAGGTACCCACAAATGTGGTTCCTGTGACTATTGTGGGTACATTAATGAAAATCCCAGGGTTAGTTTAGGTCCTTATGGCATTGATGTCAATTTTGTAGCTGGTTCATGTGTCACTACAGGTGTTGTCTATCTTGCTAGTTGTAATTCCTGTTCTTGTTATTATATTGGCAAGACGGAAAGGAAATTAAATCGTAGGATATACGAACATTGCTACAGTATTAACAGGAAGGATGAAAAGAATGCCTTATTTAAAATACATCCAAGAGAATCCACTCCATAGTTTTAAATTTGGTATATTGGAAGTTGTACAGGTAGATTTTAGAGGGGGGGGGGATTGGAAAAATAAATTGAGGGCCGAAACTAAATGGCAACTTAAGTTAAATGGTGCTGAATATCCAGGGTTAAATGATGCTATCAGTATCAAACCAGAATTAATGTTTAGGGCTTGTAAATTATGACGCAACAACCCCTCAGATTTCTTTAGTTTTTACACAATCCAGTTGTACACATTTTTAATGTAGTCAGAATCATTAACTTATATATCAGTATTATTGTATTATATAGTTTTACATTCCACAGCCCTCTACACGAAAAGTTACGACTTTTTTAAATTTTAATTGGTTGGGTCATATGATTTACTAGGAACTGTATAAAATGAGAACTTTTGTAATAGTTACTTGTTCTGATGAAGTCATTTTGACGAAAGCGCTTAACTATCATTGTTTATTTTTTGTGTTTTGTTCATTAAAATCTTCCTACAGCATGTTTTGGGGACTAGTTATTGGCACCGCTAGCAGCTTTTCGTTTTATTATGTTACAATGTGTTAAACACCCAATACTGTTAATTGTATTACTGTACTTTACAATTCTGTCTTTGTACTATGCATCTTCTATATTACTGTGGAGCTTTTCTCCCCGGGTCTTCACTGAAAATGGGCTCATCATGGCTCAGTGGGCTTCTCTGGTTAACAAACTGCTCATAAATAAATAAATAAACATTCTGGAGGATAACAAATTTTTATGAATTTTTCACCCTGGATGACATAAAAAAAGCATATGATTTATGGAACACTAATCTCACCACATTATGGGAAGTAAAGCTCATTACTGAAAAATCTTTATAATTATTTATGTCCACATTTCCACATTTACCTTAGTTTTTTGGAATACCAAAGCCACACAAGAACAGAGAAGACACACCTTATAGACTGGTGGTAGCAAGTGGAGGTTCCCTTACTGAAGCTGTCATTTACCTTGATTACTTGCTAAAACCTTTAGCAGAAAAGAATAAGTCATACACAAGAAATTTAAATTATTTTTTTGAGGAAAATAAACAACATTACAGTGGAAGCTGGCAGTATTTATTAACTACTGACATGGAATCCTTGTACATAGCACTCCCTTGCAATTACTGTATAGCAGCAGCTATAGAATCTTTTAAAGGAAAACTCTACCCTAGAACTATAAATAAATTTTTTTCTCACTCTATCTTTGTTTCTGTGAGGATTCATGCGTGAATGAGCGTGCCTTCGTTGAAGGTTGTGCGTCAAGGCTGGTAACTCGGCATGTAAAAATCCACTACCAAACATTAGCGGACCGGAGTTCCGCTGTGGCGACCCCTAACTGGGATAAGCCGAAAGACACAACAACATCTTTGTTTCCTAACCTATTGTAACATCTAAAAATCACTCCAAGTGCTTGATTTGTAATTTTAGCCTGTTTTCCACAACATGACTACCAATGGGGCTTGATGCATCAATGTGATCTTGCTCTCCCCCAACCCTTTCTCTTTCCCATAATACATTGTATGACTCATGCCAGACATACGGAAGTAACTTTGAATTCCCATGGCATTGACATATAATGGGATTTGTGAGGGTCACTGTTATTTTCTTTGCATATCCGTGGTGGTGGTGCTGCGGTAGCGTTGTCGCCTCACAGTAAGACGCTGTCCGGTTTGATTCTCAGCTAGAGCGTCTTCTGCGTGGAGACATGCGTGAATGGGCGTACCTTCGCTGAAGGTTGTGCGTCAGGCCTGGCAAGCCGGTATGTAAAAATCAACTGCCAATCATTAGCGGACCGGAGTTCCGCTGCGGCGACCCCTAACCGGGAAAAGCAGAAAGACACAAACAAACTGTTGTTTTCTTTGCCTTCTGTAAAAGGACTGCGTGTGAAGTTGCACTGTCTCACCATTCATTCTGACTGATGGGTTCGGAGCTGATCCCTTGGCTCTGAGTCAGGCTACTACAAAGCTCGAGGATTTCAAGCACCTTGAGGCCAAATCCCTATCCCATGATGCACCTAGAGTTACCTCAGATCTAGTTTGTCACTGCAACAGATTGGAGGTTCTCGCTAGCTCGGGCCAGTAAAAACCTTACTATTATTATATTTCTAAAAATTGTTGATATTTCCTTGATAAAACAGTTAGATATTTATAAGCTGTTATACCTTTTTCTGTAGTTTCCCTTTCCCTTGTGTGCCTTTTCATAGCTATATATTTGGCCTCATCTTTTCTTAGGCCTTTTTCAATTTCTGACTGAAAGTTGTTTAATCGTACATAGTATTGTGTGATTAGTTAGTGACCTTTGTCACAACTTTATAGCTGTTAGATTAACTTAGTAGTGTATAGTTTAGTGATTTGTCACGAATTAAAATTAGTGTGTGTCTGATTATTAGCCTTAGTTCAAGGGCTTGTGTGCTTATGGTTAGCCTGTTTTTTATTAGAAGGCTTGTTCATATATTGCATTGTAGTTAGCCTTAGTTTAAAAGGGCTTGCGTGTGTGTTTATATTTAGCCTGTTTTGATTAGAAGGCTAATTCATATTTGTTGTTGTGTGTGTGCATTTTTTCTGTCATGGCTGATGACAAGGACAAACACCCTAAGTCAGTGTTTAAAAAATGCCCTAAAAGTGGGCAGAAGATGTCTGTCACTGACAGCCATGTCAATTGTGTTTACTGCTTAGGTGCTTTACACTTGCAAGAAACATGCTCCATATGCTCCAGCCATTAACAAACTTTACAATAAGAGGAGAAAGCTATTACATGATAGAACAAAATCCATAAAAGGGAAGTCACCCCTGATCATTATTAGTAAAAAAATACGAGCACTCATAAAATCAAGTAAGGCCAATTTTGAAAGAAAAATTGCCATGGATTCAAAGGACAATCATAAGGCCTTTTTCAGCTATGTTAGGAACCTGGGTGGAAACTCCCAGATATGCTCAGAATTAGTCCAAAATGATACAAAAATCACTGAACCCACAGACATTGCCAACATACTGGCAGACAGGTTCAGTGCAAACTTCACCCCCCTCTCCCCCCCTAAAGGAGAGATAACTATCCCAGCGAAGTGTAGCCTCCCAGACATCTCAAATGCGCAGGTGAAAGCTGCTCTCTCTAAAGCTAAAAACACAGCATCAATGGGACCGGATGGTGTCCCCGGCTGTGTGCTACACGAGCTAAATGAGGAATTAAACCCGCACATAAGGCAGCTGTTTAATCTCAGCCTTACCACAGGATACGTGCGCAAGGAGTGGCATACGGCAACTGTGGCCCCACTCCACAAAGGCGGTGCCTCTACAGACCCTGGTAATTACCGCCCCATAAGCTTAACAAGTCTAGTCTGCAAAGCTATGGAGAGGATCATAATGGAGCTCATAAACAAAGATATAGGGGACTTGCAGACATTGGACCCGACCCAGTTTGGCTTCGTCAAGGGAAGATCATGCCTTTTGAACTTGGTCGACTTCTTCGAAACAGTCACCAAGGCCATTGATGAGGGAAAGGCAGTCCATACAGCCTACCTTGACCTTGCAAAGGCTTTCGACACAATACCCCACTCGGGTATTGTAGAAAAACTTACCAGCTTAAATGTAAACCCATATGTCACAAGATGGGTTGCAAACTGGCTTAAGGACAGAACCCACAGGGTTAGAGTTGCTGGCGCTATGTCAGACTCCAAGCCGGTCACAAGTGGTGTCCCACAGGGCTCGGTCCTTGGCCCCTATTGTTCGGCATCTACTTCTCAGAAGTACAGGCCAACATGGGAGGACTTTGGCTGACAAAGTTTGCAGACGACTGCAAACTGGGCCATAGTGGAAAGTGCATCGGACACGGATATCCTTCAGAAGGGACTCACGGAAACAGATAGCTGGTGCCAGAGCCATGGCCTGAAGTTAAACGCCAAAAATGTATAGTCATACCCTTCGGGAAAAACAAGGTAACCCCAAGCTACCATATAGGTGGCAATCCACTAAGCACAGAAGAGGTTATCAGGGACCTGGGGACCCAGGTTGACAGTGGCCTTTCTTTTGACACTCACGTTGCTAAAGTGGTTAGAAAGACCTTCTACATTGCCCACCTGATCATGAAGGGATTCACATCCAGATCTAGTGAGGTCATTGTTCCCTGTACTCTTCACTTATCAGACCAGTGATCGAGTACAATGCCCCATTCGGGATGTATCTCACCCGACATCTGCAGCAATTGGAGAGACCCCAAAAGTTCCTCACCAAAAGGATAAAGGGACTCCAAAATCTGTCATATGCTGCCAGATTGAAGAAACTCCAGCTCTATTCAGTCGCATACCGTCTGCTCAGAGGTGACATGTGCCTGACATACAAGGCCATGTCCAACCCGGAATTAATGGACATGCTCCACCTCAAAAAATCCAAATCCACCAAAACCACTAGAGCAAGCGACTTAAACCTTAGCACGGATATAAATAGGACATGCTGGAGGGATAGATTTATCACTCAGAGACTCCCTATGCTGTGGAATAAAATCCCGGTCCATGTGAGGCAGAGCACCTCACTGGCTCTGTTCAAGAGAAATCCTGACCTGTGGATGAAAGATCGTAGGTTTACCCCGGGAATCATCTCTGTGTCACTGCTGGACAGAGGCACAACAAACTAATGGGCACAGTATTTTTTCATATAAGGGGTGGCGTAAGCCACAAAAATTTGGGCTAGGCTTATAAATGCCTTAGGGCAGATAGCCTAGTATAAACCTATGAACCTATGAACCTATATGCCATTCCTTTTCTTCTCAGGTTCTCCAAGAGAGAAAGAGGAAACTTACTGACAGGGGTTTGTTAAAACTTGCTTTCCAGGAGGCTTTGAGTGACCAGGATGGATCTAGTAAGTTCTCAAAGTCTTTAAAGACTTCTTTGGAATCTAAAGAATCAAAAAAATCAAAAATGTCTGTGACATCGGTTCCACAGGTCTCAGAGCCGACTGTCTTTTTTTTTTCATTGCTGGTCCCCGGTTCTGGAACTGGTATCCAAAATTCCAAAATATCCTCTTCTTCAGTCGGTACCATCGATCCATTCATCTCAGTCTTCTGTTGGCCTTTCAGATTTGGATGTGAATCATGTGGTGCAAAAGCTTTTACAGGCATCGGCCCTTGCAAAATTATCTGCTCTGACCCAAGCGTCTTCGGAGTGGAAGACCATTATCCCAGTTAAAACTGTTCCTCCTCCGAGCCATACCGGTCCTTCGGAGCAGGAGTCGTCAGACATGTTTATTGTGGAGCCTTCAGAGCAAACGCCTGCTGCAGTGTTTTCGGTTCCGTTCACTCTGACATCCTTGGTGCCGATTGAGTACTCTAGGAGCCGACACTCTCTAGTCAGGTCCAGGGAGGACAGTCAAACCGACTTTTTGGTTAAGACTCTGCCTCTTGGGGCTTCGACTCAGATAAGCTTGGCTCCTACCTCAGGTTCGGAGCCCAC
The DNA here is from genome assembly GCF_019279795.1 of Protopterus annectens. Taxonomy (NCBI): domain Eukaryota; kingdom Metazoa; phylum Chordata; order Ceratodontiformes; family Protopteridae; genus Protopterus; species Protopterus annectens. The sequence goes on from NC_056751.1 coordinate 360,332,643, forward strand.
TGTCCCGGTGCCGGGGGTATCGACGGTTTCCTCAGATCTGAGGGTCTCTTCGTGTCGAAGCAGGGGTGCCTTCAAAGCCATGAGGAGAGTTATGTCTCCTAAGACATCCTCAACTTCAGGTCCAGCTTCTTCATCCCCTAAAGTGCCTGTGTCTGCTTCTGCTTCACAGATCTTGGCAAAGTGCACAAACTCAGAGCCTCAGGAAGCCCCATTGAGTGGCCCATGCTCTTCAGAGACCTTACCAGAAGCTCCCCCTGATGAGGTTCCCAAGAAGAGGGTTTTTAACAGGAAACATCTAGACTCCCCTCAGGAGTCCCTAACATCTGATACTGACTTGGATGAATCAGACGGGTCCCCATGGTCCCCCTCTGAGGATATTTCATTTGCAGAGATACTTGAAATAGTTAGGCAGAGAGGTGACTGGCAGTTGACAAACCCTACTGAAGATGAGTCGGTTCTCCTGAAAGCTTTCGAGTCTCAGCCCTCCACCTCTTGGGTGTCTCCATCCTTCGATGAGCTGAAACTGGTCTCACGAAGGGCGTGGGAGTCTCTTGACTCCATGGAGCCTGCCTCTAGGTGGCCTAATATGTTCATATCTGCCCCCCAAGATAAATCCTTCTTGACCAAAGGTCTGCCAGTTGATAACATGGTGGTGGTGGTGGCAGCCACCAAAAAGGAAATGTCAGAAACTTCCTCTTCTATCCATACTCCTAACAGAGACGCCACGATCATGGATAGATATGGGAAGTGCATGTTTAGTTCAGTGACTTTTGCACTCTGTTCGCTTAACTACTTAACCCATTTCATGGGACTACAAAGAGATCTCCTTAAAGAGCTGGTAGATGCTCTTCAGGGTACAGTAGATTCAGGAGCTACAGACAAAGTTGCCTCCCAGCTTGCTACCCTCAACTCCATTGTTAACTCGTCCATGCACCTCATTTCATATGCAACTGATGGAATGAGCAGGGCAGCGGGTACATGAGTTGCTCTTAGTTGACACTCCTGGATATGCTTGTGTTCCTTCGTGGAGCCCTTCAAGTCATCCTTTGTGAATACCCCTTTTGATGGCTTGTCCCTTTTCGGGTCCAAAGTTAAGGAAACTTTGACCAGGTGTGAGCAGAAGGGAAAGACTCTTTGCCAGAGTCCATTTTTCCGCCCCTACCAGACCCTACCCCAAGGGTCAAAGGGGAGGGAAAAATGTGGTTCCGAAAAACCCAAGGAGCCTTTCAGGACACACGTGGTGAACCTCCCTCCAGGGGCAGAGGAGAGGGCAATAACGGAAGACGCCGCCCTCATGGCAGAGGGGGTCCACAAAACCAGGGTGACAGAGATCACTTCTTTGGGAAGCCCTACCAGCGCTCCGGAAAGGAGGTCCAACTGTCCTGCTCTGGAGGCAGTCGGGGCTCGCTTATCTTTGTACCCAGATGCCTGGCTCAAAATGACAAATGACAACTGGGTACAAAGTATCATTTCCACAGGATACTTCATTCCATTTGCCACAGCCCCTCCACCGATAAGAAAAATCCTGGACATTCCACCCAGTTACAGGGAACAAGCAACAGTAGATGTCCAAACATTGCTAAGAAAAAGAGTCATCCAACCAGTCCCAGCAGAACAGACAGGATCCGGAACTCACTCAAGGTTCTTTTTAGTTCCAGAAAAGACTGGGGACTGGAGACCTATATTGGACCTCAGCAGACTAAACAAATCGGTCAAGAAAGAGAAGTTACGGATGGTCACGCTTCAGTCGATTCTTCCCTTCTTAGGGAAAGACAATTGGATGTGCTCGATAGATCTCCAGGATACGTACTACCACATAAAAATGGCCAGGACATCCAGGGATCATCTGTGCTTCCGGCTGGGAACCAATCATTACCAGTTTTGAGCCCTGCCCTTTGGTCTCACTACAGCCCCCAGACTGTTCAAATGCATGGCATTGGTCACGGCTCACCTGAGACGTTTAGGATTCCAGGTGTTTCCGTACCTAGACGATTGGCTCCTCACCACCACCAGGCATCAACTAATTCAAGCCAGGGAATCCACTCTGTAGCCAGCTGGGCATTTTAATAAACTCAGAAAAATCTGCCTTGTCGCCATCGCAACATAACGTCTTTATCGGAGCAGAACTGGACACCACCACCACCACACTAAGACTTCCAGTAGAAAGAGTCTTACTACTCCGTGAGCGGGTCCACATTCTAATATCCAAAAACAAGGCTCCAGCATTAGAAGTTCTAAAATTATTAGGTATGATGGCAGCAGCAATTCTGGCCATACCACTGAGTCATATGCACATGCGGATACTGCAATGGTTGTTGTTTACTCAGTGGTCTTACCAACAGCTCCCCATGTCTCACCTGATAATGATCACAAACGCCTTCAAAAAGGATCTTCAGTGGTGGTTGACCTCATTTCATGTCACGATAGGATGTCCATTTGTTTTACCACCTCCAGCGGCCACAGTGACCATGGACGCTTCCCTGATATAGGGTGGTGGGGCATTTTCAGGGAAGAACAGCCCAAGGCACATGGACCGATCAAGAGACAAATCTGCATATCAATGTCTTAGAGAGGAGAGCAGTACTTTTGGAGTTGCAGTACTTCCAGGACTCTCTTCCTCTGGGTACGATTGTGATTCAGACAGACATGTCAGTGGTCTGGTACATGAACAAACAAGGAGGAACCATGTCAAACCCTCTTTGTCGGGAGGCCCTAAGGGTATGGCAGTGGGCTATATCCACCCAGCGCTTTCTGTTAGCAATGCACATCCCAGGGAAATCCAACATAATAGCAGACAAGCTGAGAAGAGCAATTCTGAAGCACCACGAGTGGTCCCTCAAGACAGAAATAGCAAACAGGATATTCAACAGGTAGGGTCAGCCTTGCTGCGACCTTTGCCCTGATTCCCCCTCTGGGAGAAGCCCCAAGGGACACACTCATTTACAATTGGCCCCTGGGTCTCCTCTATGCATTCCCACCAATCCCGTTGATACCCAAGGTATTACAGAAAGCAAAAGCCCTGGGAAGGACCATCATTCTAATAGCTCCTCATTGGCCTCATCAGATTTGGTTCCCCTTCCTTCGACTTCATCATTTGGAGGACCCCTGGATTCTGGACCCAGTTACAGACCTTCTGACGCACTTGTTGGGGGACCTTCTGACGCACTTGTTGGGGGAACTTCATCCCTCTCTGCAGTCCCTGAAGCTGACAGCTTGGCTGCTCCAATTCCCATCATAGCCAGGTTCCATAATCTTTCTAATGAGACAAGGCAAATTCTCTTATCCTCTCATAAATCCTCTATGAGGAAGCTATACCTCAGCAAATGGAAAAAAATTTCTATATGGGCCTCTAAAAACAATATTGATCCTTACCAAGCCCCTATGCCTCTATACTAGAATTCTTGACCATGATCTTCAATAAAGGAGCTGCATCAGCAACAGTCAATTTTCAACTTGGTGCCATTTCTAACTTTCATCTTGGATTCGAAGGATTGAATATTATGTCACACAAATTATCCAAAGCCTTTCTCAAAGGGACCTTTCATATTAGACCACCTGTGAAATCTTCCTATTCCTCATGAAATCTAAATGTTATGCTTTCCTGCATTATTCTTCCTCTATTTAAACCAGCTTCCTCATGTGACCTCAAATTTTTGTCATGGAAAGCTATCTTTTTAGTGGCTATTACTTCTTCCCGCAGAGTGTCAGAGCTTCAGGCCTTGTCCATTAAACCTCCTTACTTGTTTTTCCATGCTGACAGTCTCACTTCAAACAACCCCCCTCTTTTTTGCCAAAGGTTTGCACTGAAACTAATCTTAACCAAATTATTGATTTGCCAGTTTTCTTCCCCAATCACTAGAACAATCTAGAGTACATGCTGCACAAACCTGATGTTCACAGACAGCTCAGATTTTATTTGGATAAAACAAAAGATTTCAGGAAATCAGATCAGCTTTTTGTTTCCTATTCAGACACCAGGAAAGGTATAAAAAACAACAGAAAGCACTTGAAAGCACCAACAAACACCAAACAAGTGCTACGAGCCAAAGGAAACTGCAACCACGAGTCCACTTCAAGTCTTTAATAACAGCTCCACGAACCATCCACATTAACGCAATTACACAAAATAAATACCCAGCGTTTTCATCCAAACACTTGGACTTCATCAGACAATATGTTCCCATTTAATTAATCTATTTATACTAAATTAATAACCCTCCAACCAATGTAAAGCCCCCAAACACATTCAAAATTAACCTATGAACCAACAAGCCTCATTAATATTAATGTTGAATTAAAACATAAACTATAAAATACGTATGTATAACATTTAAAATGTCTAAATACATTAAAAACCTATAACATTGTAAATATATATAAATACAATACATAAATACATAAATTGAATTAATTACAATAATTCAACCATTATAAAATAAAGTGCTTGTGCTTACTAGCATGTTTAAACATAATGAAACATCTCCCTCTACTGTCAAGATTCAATATTGCACATAACATTCCATAAACACAATAAATACCAATTCCTTTATACAAAAATGAATTTAAAAACTAACTAATATTCATAAATACGTTATACTTTGCTTAAATATAATTTCATAAATAAGTAACATAAATCATACATCAAATCCTAACACTTACTATGTTTATTAAAAACTCCTAAATTTTATTAGCCCTTATTTTTAATAAGGATGATATACTCAAATAATCATTTATCCCTGGTTTTTTACTAGTCTCCAGATACACCTGCCACCACAATTCCTTACTCTCCAAAATCTCTTCCCAAATACCACCTCTTCTATCCTTTTCCACCTGTTGTAACACAAAGAAATAAAATTTGCATCCTCTACATTCTTTGCTATGCTTAAATAAAGCACTAGTCTCTTTCCCTTTTTGCATATCATATACGTGTTCATATATTCTTTTCTTTAGTTCTCGTTCTGTTTTTCCCACGTAATATGAAGGACACTTATCACACGTTGCCAAATACACCACCCCTTTTGTATCACAACTATATTTACCTTTACTCTTGATTAGGATATTTCTACTATTTATAAATATCTCACTCTTATTACTGATATATGTACATTGATTACACCGTCCACATTTGTACGTTCCTACTTTCTTTCCCTCCACATCGTTCTTCCTATACTCCATATCCTTTTTGTTTTCTAACATATTTTTTATACTTTTTGAATTTCTAAAAATAATCTTTGGTTTAAAACAATTAATTCCTTCTATATCCGTTAAAGCAGCAAATTTATCCCATTCTTTACTTAAAATATTTCTTATTCCCATGTTATAACTGTTATACTCAATTATGAGATTTTTATGGTACTGATTATCCTCAGTCACCCTATCCTTACTTTCTTCTCTTATTGTTTTAAAGTCCATTCTACCCATAATTGGTTTGAATCTGTCTGCCCTACCAATTTCCACTTCCCTTCTAATGTCATATACAAATTTCTCTGGGTATCCCCTTTCTATGAACATTTTTTGCAGAGTGTTACATTCAACCAAAAAGTCTTCATCCAGGGTAGTCATCCTTGATCCCCTAACAAACTGCCCTTTAACTATATTACGCTTGCAGTGTAGGGGATGCGCACTTTCATAATGTAAATAGGAATTAACGTAAGTTTTTTTCCTATATACCCTGGATGAAAAAGACTTCGACATGTTATTTTTAACCAATTCAATGTCTAAATATTGTAGAACCTCATAGTTCATATTATATGTAAATTTAAGGAAGTTAGTGGTTTTCCCAATATATTCTAGAAATTCGTTAAATCTTTCATACCCCCCTATCCAAAAAATAACTATATCGTCTAGGAATCTTTTATACAGGATCCATTCCTTCCTAAACTCTGATTTTAATATGTATTCTTCTTCCCATTTGGACAAGACTATATTAGCAAATGTTGGTGCACATGCTGCACCCATGGACACCCCAGTCCTCTGTTGAAAATATTCTCCATCAAATAACAAAAAATTGTATTTTAGGACGGTGTCCATGAGTGCCACTGATAAAATCTTGTCTTCTTGTGTCATAGTCTTGTCCAAGAATACACATTCCTCAAACCACTTCATTCCACTAATATGTGGTATGCAGGAGAAAAGATCCACTATATCTATAGTTATAAATATTAGGTCGGTACTATAACATTCAGGTGTTAATTGTTTTAAAAAATCCCATGAGTCTTTGAGTATTACTTTATTACTTGTCCAAATATGTTTAGTTGTGATATCTATATATTTTGCTAGGGGTTCTGTTTTGGACCCTCCTGCAGTAACTATGGGTCTTAAGGGTGGGTCCATCACATTTTTATGGACTTTCGGGATTCCGAACATAGTGGCCATCTTCGGTTTTGTAACTGTTAGAAACCTGTGTAATTCAGGTTTCAACACTTTTTCTAACACAAAATCATTCAACATGTTATCTATTCGAAAATATGCCACATTTACCTCATTTCTAGAGACTACTGAATATTTAGTTTCATCTCTTAATATCATGTTCATCTTTCCCTCATAAATTATATTGTCCATAATGACGACACCCCCCCCCTTATCAGGTTTCATTACTCTGATCGTGTCCTCATTAATTAATTCTATTAATGCTTCTTTTTCATCTTTATTTAAGTTATTATCGCAAATTTTCCCATTATAATTTTTATATTCAGATCTAATACCTTCTTCCAGAATTCTTTCAAAATTTCGTAACTGAGGTAACAAAGGTGGATTAAAAGTAGATTTCTTTTTCAATTTAGTAACTCTATTGTCACTAATATAACCGTTACTACTTGCCAAGACACTCAAATTTATTCTTCGCATAAACAACTTGGTGTCCAGAATTGTGGTGGCGGTGTCACCCTTTGAACTAGGAATAAATTTAAAACCTTTACTAAGTAATTTGAAGTGGTTAACCTTAACCTCAAAATTACCATAATTATAAATTGAAAAGTCCTTATATGTATGAATAACCTTATTTACAACATTAATATCCCTTACTTCATTTCTATCAAAAATCAAACTGTTTGAAGAGAGGGTGTTAATCAATACCTCCCCCTCCCCCTTCTCCCCCCCCTCCTGTAAAAATTTTCCCTATAATTATGAGGCTTATATACTTCTTCTGTTTCCCTTACTAAGGGAGGAAACTCTTGGTCATAGGTAAAATTATCCTGAAAATCTGAGTGACTGTAAATGGGTTTATTCCATTTCCTATTATTAGCAAAATTATTCACATTCTTTTTAGACAAATTAGGTTCTGGATAATTAGTCCCATTTTCATATTCATTAATGTCCCTATGTAGTTCCAGTCCCAGGAAAGGTATGCCAGTGACTAAAACAACTCTGTCTAAATGGTTATCTGACTATCACCTTTGCTTATTCAGCTTCCAATATGCCCTTACAGCATAAAATTAAAGCTCACTCAACCAGAGCAGTTTCTACATCATCTGCTTTTTCTGCCAGACTTCCTATTGATAACATTTGTGCAGCAGCCACTTGGTCGAAACCTCATACCTTTACCACTCATTACAAAGTTGACAGGGCCTCCTTTGGATCCACGGTCCTGAAAAATATACTCCCGTGAGTCACCCGAGGTAGATGGTGCTTGGGACGCTACCCATCAGTAAGAATGAATGGCGAGATAGAACAACTTCACATAAAGAAGTTATGTACTTATCATAATGTTCCATGTGAGTTGTTCATCTCACCTTCATTCTTGCATCCCTCCCTCCTACCCCCTCCTGGGTTTTCAGAAGACCGAGATGCTAGAGCCTTCCTGGTCACTCAACCGTTCTATACTTTCTCTTATGGAGTTATAGAATGACATATGGTATTATTATACGCAGCAAACAAGATCTGAGGTAACTTTAGGTGCATCATGGGATAGGGACTTGGCCTCGAGCTACTTGAAATCCTCGAGTTTTGTAGTAGGCCAACTTAGAGCCGAAACCCATCAGTATGAATGAAGGTGAGATGAACAACTCAAATGGAATGTTATGGTAAGTACATAACTTTTTTTCTTTTCTGTCTCTAATCACCCTTGTTTTACACTATACTTAGAAGTTATCCAGCTACAGTCAGAAAAGTAACTAAATTGCAGTCCTTTGTTCAGTTTTTTCTTTCGTAGTTCAAGAGAATCGAGAGCCCCCTCCCCCCACACTCCTGCAGCGGTGTTGAAACTGTCACTGCACTGAGAGACCCTTGCAGAATCAGTTCCTCTTAGACTACAAAAGAAAACCCTGAACAAAGGCCTGCAAGATGATACATGGGTTTGCTATGCCTTGTGAGGTTTGCAGTAGAGAATAGGTGGCATGGCAGTCAGCACACATTTACACAATGTGATAGAGTTAGGTAATGTGGCCAGAGGGACTGCACTGGCATTTACCAAGTTTTAAAATATGAAATCCTACTAGCATCAGACTCTTAACCCTACTTTTTATTAAGGATGAAAATAAGAAGTTATGTACCTACCATAACGTTCCATGTTAGTTGTCTTCTCTCGCCTTCTTTCTTGCTTGATGGGTTCGGAGCCGATCCTCGGCTCCGACTCGGCACTTGCTAAGCTTGAGAGTCACTTTTACCAGCTCGAGGCAGCCCCATATCCCATGATGCAAGGCGGTAAGTACCCAGATCTCGTTTGATGACAAAGGGCAGTAGCACCAAGCATAAAACACTTCCCAAAGGAAGAAAGAAAGAAAGAAAGCTTACAGGATGTAAAAAAGACCAGGACTGAATGGTCTTCAGCATAATAACTCCTTAGAGAAACAAGGTCTGTCCAGGCACGGGGGAAGGAGGGAGGGTCGCAAGAAAGAAGGCGAGAAGACAACTAACATGGAACGTTATGGTAGGTACATAACTTCTTAAAGTTAAGTTGTCAATCTCGCCTTCATTCTTGCTTGATGGGACCGCGTCCCTAGCACCTCTATCCTGGGTGGCTCAATGGAACAGACTCTTGAGGACTGTAGAGCCAAAACTGGCTCTATCCCTGGAGGCCAAGTCCAATTTGTAATGGGAAACAAAAGTATGAGGAGTGGCCCAAGTGGCGCTGCACAAATAGTGTCTAAAGGAAGTCTAGCTTGAAAGGCTGTAGAAGTAGCTAAGCTCCTAGTTGAATGTGCTTTAGGTTTTGAGCACAGCTGTTTTCCCCTGAGCAGATAAATTTCAGAGATGACCGAAAGCCATCTAGACAAGGTCACTTTAGAGACAGGAAGGCCTTTCTTGTTATCCGCATAGGAAACAAAAAGTTGATCAGATTTCCTAAATTTTTTAGTTCTGTCCAAATAATATCTGAGTTGGCGGTGGACATCAAGATAATGTAGTTTTTGTTCGGCTCTGTCTGAATAGTTTGGGAAAAATACAGGGAGATCAATGGATTGATTCAAATTGGTCTTTGAGGCGACCTTAGGCAAAAGGTCGGATTAGTTCTCAATGATACTCTGTCTTTGTGAAAAACCAAATAGGGGGGTCGAACCGATAGAGCATGAAGTTCAGACACCCTCCTGGCCGATGTGATAGCTACTAGGAATAAAGTTTTCCAAGAAAGAAATTTAAGGGAGCAAGAAACAGCTGGCTCGAAGGGGGGAAGAATCAAGGATGTCAGCACTAAATTTAGATCCCATTGAGGAGGAGGATTCCTGATTGGAGGCTTTAGCAGGAAAATTCCTTTCAAGAAGGCCCTACAAAGCCTATGGGACATAATATTGTGATCTGCAATCCCGACATGAAAGTTCGAGATAGCAGCCAATTGAACTCTGACTGTGGAAGAAGAGGAGCCTGCATGAAAAATCTCTGCTAAGAAGTCCAGGACTGCCTGAACAGGGGCAGTGAAAGGATCAATATTCTTGGCATTAGCCCAATAAGAGAAACGTTTCCATTTGCTTGCATAAATCCTCCTGGTAGAGGATTTTAAAGAAGCTACTATGATGTCTCTAACAGGGTTAGAGATCAAAGGAAGCCTGGCTAAGGAAGGAAGTGGAGCAACCATGCTGTGAGGTTGAGAGAAGGGATAGACCGGTGCAGCTGACCGGATTGGTGAATCAGAAGATCTGGCACTGGGTCCAGATGCCACGGCTGCACCAAAAGGTGACGATGGAGGAAAGGGAACCAAACTTGTCGAGGCCAGTAAGGAGCAATGAGAATCAATTTGGCTCTCAAAACGGTTGCTTTCTGGATAACTTGAGGGATCAGAGGAAATGGAGGAAAGGCATAAAGAAGTCCCTGGGGCCAATCCTGGGTCAGAGCGTCTCTGGGGGGATGGCCTGGAAGAGGGAAGAGAGAGAAGAAGTCTGGGCATTTGCTGTTTTGGGGAGTAGCAAAAGATCGCAACATGGCGACCCCATTCCAGAAATATCTCTTCCGCTATAGATTGCTTGAGAGACCACTCGTGAGGCATGAGAATAGCTCTGCTCAATCTGTCCGCTACAATGTTGGTTTTCCCAGGGATATGCGTTGCTACCAGAAACCGATGAGAGGAGATTGCCCATTGCCATAGTCTGAGCGCTTCTCGACACAAGGGGTAGGACTTGGTTCCGCCCTGTTTGTTGATATACCAAACTACAGACATGTTGTCTGTGTGGACTGCAATTGTCCCTACGGGAAGAAAGTCGTTGAGGGCTTGCAACGTTAAAAGCACTGCTCTCATCTCCAGGACATTTATGTGCAGGTGGTACTCGAGCAGCTGCCACGTCCCATGAAGCATCCTGCCCTGCTAATGACCCCCCCCACCCGATCAGGGAGGCATCCGTGGTGACAGTGGCTACCGGGGATGGGGGTACAAAGTGTCTGCCTTGGTGAACCTGGGGAGATGTGATCCACCAAGCAAGATGATCTTTGCAAGTCTGTGTCACCAGAATCTGGTGACGCATTGGAAGTTGTTGGTACGACCACTGTGTGAACAGCATCCACTGAAGAAGGCGCATGTAGAAGCGAGCCAGGGAAGAAGAGTAATGGCCGCAGCCATGAGGCCTAATACCTTTAGAACCATTCTGGCCTGTACTTTCTTGTTGGCTAGAATGATCCTGACATGACTTTGAATGTCTGAAACTCTTTGATCTGTAAGGGTAGCTGACATCCGAACAGTGTTTAAGTTTGCGCCTATGAAAGTAATAGACTGGCAGGGCGATAAGGATGACTTTTCGAAGTTGATCGAGATGCCCAAAAGAGTACAAAGCTTTATTGTGTAATCCCTGGCTTGAATAAGCTGATGCCTGGTGGTGGCTGAAAGGAGCCAGTCGTCGAGATACGGAAACACCTGGAATCCTTGGCGTCTCAGGTGAGCCGTGACCACTGCCATGCATTTGGTGAACACTCTGGGGGCTGTAGTGAGACCAAAGGGCAGGGCTCTGAACTGGAAATGACTGGACCCCAGCCGAAAGCGGAGAAATCTCCTGGAGCGTCTGTGAATTTTGATGTGATAGTACGCATCCTGAAGATCTATTGAGCACATCCAGTTGTCCTTCTGTAAGAAGGGCAGAATTGACTGAAGAGTGACCATTCGGAATCTTGTCTTCCTCACAGACTTGTTGAGTCTGCTGAGATCCAATATTGGTCTCCAGTCTCCCGTCTTTTTGGGGACCAAAAGAACCTTGAGTAGATTCCGGGCTCTGAATGGTCTGTTGTAACTGGCTGAATGGCTCTTTTTTGCAGTAGTTTTGAGACTTCTAACACTGCAATTTCCCTTAGACCGGGTGGTACATCTGGAAGGGAATTTGAGGGGTAGAAAGGACTTTCCTCGAAAGGAATTATGTAACCCTTGGATATGATCGACTGTACCCATCTGTCTTGAGTGAGGGAGTGCCAGGCTTCTGGGTACAGTGATAATCTTCCCCCGACTGCCTCCAAGGAGGGACAGCCGGGCAACATCTCAGGGATGCTGAAAGGGCTTGTCAGAGAGAGGCTCTCTGTTTCCCTGGTTTTTTGGACCCCCTCTGCCTCTAGAGCGGCATCTGTTGTTGTTACCCCCTCTGCCTCTAGGGGTAAACTGACCACGTGAATCCGGCGTGACTCCTTGGGATTTGGAACCACATTTTGCCACCTTTCTGTCCTTTGGGGTAAGGTCTAGAAGGGGTGGAAAACGGACTCCTGACAGAAAGAGTCTTGCCGTCCTGCTCACACCTGGTCAAAGTTTCCTTCACTTGAGGGCCAAACAAAGCTGACCCATCAAAGGGAGAATTTGTGAAGGATGCCTTAAAGGGATCTGCAAAGTCACATAGCCGCATCCAGGCTTGGCGTCTAAGAGCCACACCTGTACCTGCGGCCCTACTCGCTCCATCAGCAGCATATGATATTAGCCGCATGGAGGAGTTTGCAATGGAATTAAGGGTTCCTAGCTGCGAAGCAATTTTTTCCTGAGCCCCTGCAGCTGTAGGATCCTGTACAACATCACCTAGCTCCTTAAGGATATCTCTTTGGAGTCTGGTGAAGTGACATAGGTAATTCAGCGAACGCATAGCAAAGGTCGCTGAGGAAAACATCCGCTTACCGTACCTATCCATGGTCCTAGAGTCCTTATTAGGAGGATGGACGGGTACGGAAGGATCTGCAAGTTCCTTCTTGGTGGCAGCAGCCACCACCATGGCATCAGCGGGGACACCCTTAGTGAGGAATTGCTTATCACACGGGCCACTAATAAATTTTGAAGGCCTCCTAGGGTCTGCCTCTACAGACTCAGGAGCAGCCCACGCCTTCGGGCAAGAACCTGCAGAGGGGGGTCGAAAGGCGGAGACACCCAGGAGGTGGAGGGCCGAGATCCAAACGCCTCTAGGTATACTGACTCATCCCTCAGAGGGATTATTAGTGGGCCAGTTTCCCCTCTGTCTAAGGAGTTCTAGGATGTCTGAGAAGGAGACATCCTCAGAGGGGATCTTGGGGATCCCTCTGACTCATCTAAGTCAGTATCTGAAGTGATAGACTCGGGGGAGTCTACATGTTTCCTCTTACAGGTCCTCTTCCTAGGAGGATCACCCGAAACATCAGGAGAATCCTCGGAAGAGGGGATATTCCCAATGGGGAAACCTGAGGCGGAGGATCTCTGGGTCCTGTAGCAAGAGAAGTGGCAGAGATGTCAACAGGCACTATAGAGGGAGGAGCTAAGGGAACAGACTGCTGGCTGATACCCGTGGCCAGCACACTCTTCATCACCTCGAATGCTCCCCTCCCAGGAAGGTCCGAGAGAACCCGTTCTGAAGAGCTAGGAACTCCAGGGACCACCGAAAGGGAAGTCTCTGAGGCAGATGTCGGAGCAGAGCTCACCAAGGCCGAGGCTCCAAGGGGAAGAGCGGGTTCGGACAAGGGTCCGATGCCACTCACCCCCTCGGAGGAGACCATGGAAGCCCGGCCACCGAATCCCTCTAAGGAAGGTCTCGAAGAGGAGATAAGAGTAGAGGCTGAAGGAACAGAAGGGGGTATCTGTCCCTCAGCCGTAGCAGTAACCATTCCCGAAGACTCCAACTCCAAGCTCTGGGGTAGAGTTGAAGGAGGAACTGCAATGGGGTGTGGACCAATAGCCGTCTGTTGAGATGGGCTATGTAACATTTGGGCCAGTGCCTGTGACTTAAGTAATCTACTGACCACTCTCTCTAAATCATGGTCAGAAAGCCTGGATGACCTTGAAGATCGGCTCCGATGGCTCCGTTCTGAGAGGAGAGGTGAAGCCGGAGCCGAAAGTATCGGCTCCAAGGAAGGAGACCTAGACCTCTTCCTCGAAGGAGCCATCGGAACCGATGAAACTATTGAACCTGTCGGAGCCGACAACTTATCGGAGCCGACAGGTAGCTGATGCATCGCCTCCAGCCGGAGCCGATACAGCCACAAAAGTAACGGTGTCGGAGCCGATCGGAGCCGACACCGATGCCTGAGCCACATGGAGGTCGGAACCGATCGGAGCCGACACCGAAGTGGTCGAACCAGAATCGCCACCAATAGCCATCGGTGCGAAGTTTAGTTAACCAGAATCGGCTCCAGCCGGAGCCGATCTCGACTCTGAATGAGTCGGAGCCGAGGCCGCAGGCTTGGACACAGAAGCCTGGGCCTTGGAAGACTTAGAAGTCTTGGATGGAGCCGACTTAGCCGGAGAGCCCTCCGGCAAGAAGGCCCTCAAAATCAGCTTATTTCTTCTTTCCTGCAGGACTCTCTGGCTGAAAGAATGACATATAGCACAGGAGTCCTGCAGGTGAAGAGGCCCCAGACAGTACAGGCAAGAAGTGTGACCGTCTGTCAGAGACATTTTCTGACAGCACGAGTCACACTTCTTAAAGCCTGAGACCCTTTCTTTAGACATGGTGTAAAACACACAGACACACACACCAGTCAAAGAAATTAAATTAAATATACCAAAAGGTATAACTAGTAAACACACACACACACACCCTAACAGGGGGGGGGATGGGTTGGGTGAAAGTCTGACTAAAAAAGTAAGAAGAGACAGAGAATTTTCTGTCAGAAAAGGTTTAAAACTGATATAAAACTAACAATTAAGGGTTTTTTTGTTAAAAGGGGCTAAAATAGCAAAGTAGCAAATCACTTACTAGGAGCTGGTAAAAGGAGGACCTCATCAGCGAAGCGGCAAATGAGATCTGGGTACTTACCGCCTTGCATCATGGGATATGGGGCTGCCTCGAGCTGGTAAAAGTGACTCTCGAGCTTAGCAAGTGCCGAGTCGGAGCCGAGGATCGGCTCCGAACCCATCAAGCAAGAATGAAGGCGAGATTGACAACTTAACATCCATAATTTCTCAACCCAAGTTGTACTTTATGCCCCATGCACTGTGGAATGTAATCCGTTTTTCCACTGTACACAAAATGCTAAATTATTTGCATTAAGAACATACAACAGGGAAAACATTACTTATACAAGCCCATACATGAAATTCACTGTACATATCACATACTTGAGACAGAACTGAACTCCTAGACAACCAAAAAAAGAACAGAGCTTCAGGGGCACACCTGCCAACCCCCCATCCCCATCCAGAACATCATATGTGGTGTACTGTGTATTTACTAACCACTGGTCTCACTCTCATATTTTGATACATATCACAGCAAACCACTCCTTAAAAAAAAAACATACATTTCAAACAAACTAAACTGGTCTAACTCCTGTTTTTTTAAATATAGATGTAACCCCACAAAGTCATATAATAAATATTTTTCTTTGTAAAATTGCCTTAAATGCCCATAGAATATATCCTGTACAACACATTCCAAAATTCATATAGTATGTGTGCAAAAATTTCTGATGTTTAATTTAATTATCTGTAAAACTGTAGCTATTAACAGGTATTCACATTTAATTATACTGTTTTTTAATTATCAAAAGTCTCCTTAAGATTTTATTTCCAAACAAAATTTAACACTTCTTCATATTATGAATAATTACACTCTGATTCTATTCAATGAAAGCAGACCTGGAACTAGCACAAGGCGACCTATGGCCCACTGGCTTGGAAGGGGAACTGGCTGAGGAGCTGCCACAAAACTTTCATTTCTTCTTTAAGAAAGCACTCTGCATACATAACATTTCTTCTTTAAGGATGCATGCAGAGTTTGTCCTTAATAGTATCTGTGCATGAGTCTTTAGTACGATACACACAAATTTAAACTGTGGAGCGGAGCATAAATTTTTAAGACATGAGCATGGATTATTATGGAGTGCTGTTGCCTTTCCAGACATTTAAGCAATGAGCATTGAGCATTACTGTTGCTGTTATGGATGAATGTAAACCACAGGTTGTGCAAATGTGTCTGCATGTTTCTGTAAAAAGATTGGTTAACTAATTCAGGCTCAAACCTCTACCCTGAATAATAGACCCTAGAACATGAATCGTCTATACCAACTGCCCAACTGTCATCAGAGAGTGCATTTCAAGGAATGTTGAGTTTCTCTGAATTTTCAATGAATGTTGGAGTTTCTGTGCATTTTCAAGGACTGTTGACTTTCAAGGGAAGAGAAGTTTATTGTTGTTCATGTTGTCCGTTTACCATATGTAACTCTTTTGTTTAGTAAATGGCCATTGTCAGTATTTGTGCTATAAATTTTAAAAGTAGGTTTAGTAGCACAACAGGTTGCATATCTGCCTTTGGTACAGAAGGCTGTGGGTTTAATTCCCACATCATGTACACAGAATGCCAATACTGCAATGCACCTTTGAGGGAATAGGAATGCACTCCTGAGTGTATCCTCCTTTGGATAAAATGTCTATCAACTATGAAACTGTTGCCAGTTTGACAGCCACTCTCGAATGCAATATTACCAAGCTTACCATTTTTTAAATGCAACATGGGCAGTTTATTTTTCCAGAGTTGCAGGCATTGAATTTGTACATGAAGCACTGATATGTAAAGTTGTTTGTCAGCAGCAACATCTTAAATAATTATAGATCTCTTTAATGTAGAATTAGATGATTTTCACTTCTGTAGAGATTATATATATATATATATATACTGATATATATATATATATATATATATATATATATATATATATATATATATATATATATATATTTATTTTGGTGAATTGTAATGACAAAAGTTTGAGTGGCCTTTTGTGGTTGAAATCTTCTGAAATGCGTAGTTTTGTAATTACTGGTTCATATGTTTTATTTCATTGCTTACTGGAAAATGTTCAGTCTTATAACTTTAAA
Organism: Protopterus annectens; assembly: GCF_019279795.1. NCBI lineage: Eukaryota > Metazoa > Chordata > Ceratodontiformes > Protopteridae > Protopterus > Protopterus annectens. The sequence goes on from NC_056751.1 coordinate 360,349,309, forward strand.
ACACACTCTAGCAAGTGGTGCTGGGTTATACAAGGACTATAATTTAATATAAACAGGATGGTGCATCAAAGAACACATACATGCATACATGGTCCAAAAAACGTTTGCAAGGGGCCTATGGTTTGAAAACAGCCAAAGGTAACCAATCAGCCACTGACCAGATAAATTTTCTATGAATGTGAGTTTCAATGCCATTTCAATAAATGTGACTTTCAAGGGCAGAGCTTACAGTTCATGCTAAGTCTGTTTTCATTGTGAAACTATCATTTTGATTAGCAAATGGCTATTAGTGTTTGTTCTATAACATTTGAAATAAAAGTTTTAAATATCGCTAATCATTGTACAAGTAAAGAAGAAAATAGTATACATACGGACAGGTCTGAAGAGTGTTTATGGCTGCGATGGAGAAATAACCAAGTAATGGAACAATGGGACAATGGAATGGCTGGGGGGTGCCTGATCCATTACCCTGCCTAGGGCCCCATTTGACCACGATCAGTCTTTGAGACAAACTATAATATATTAATCTTCTTGTCTTTCAAAGTCATTAATTGGACCAAATACCATTAGGAACTGGTGTGCTACAACTCTCTTCATCAGTTTTAACATAGTCTGTACATCATAACTGCTCATTCAATCAATGATATCCATTTCCTTTCCTGTTTGACATGTTAACACTGATACATATGTAGCCAAGTATCGTTGTAAAACATATTATTGCCATTTACATTAATTAGGCCCATTATCAAATATAGGATATCATTTATGATGTATTCAATGGAAATTTAATAAAGCTGGTGAGTATTCAATGTTCATTTACAAGAAAGATTAAGTAAATATAACACATGTCAATTTCCACATGCATCTTCAGACATTTAATCTACATTCAAAATACTACAGACTTCTGACAGAGGACTGAATTAATGCATTCAAACTGTAGCATAGGGACTAGCAGGAGTCTGATGACTCATGGTTAATCCTTTAACACTCACAATAGCAGCCTTTATTTATACAGCCAGTACTAAGGATATGATAATTACATAGAACCATTTATGTCAGAGCAGTTGGAACCAGCAGCAAACGGACATCAGATCAGCACATTCTCTAATAATGTTTAAAGGAGGCTCAACACTCTCTTTGCATCACTTAAATATAAACCTGTATGATGGCCCCAAATAGGACTTTTGACACTGAATATTTGAATATCATTTTTTTTGCAAGTACTACAATAATTTCAGTATTTTTTTTTCAGTCCAATGGATTTGCAAAAGTATTGTAAAACAAGTTTTGTAAGACCTTAGCAATTCAGCAGAAATCTGATAAATTTCCCCTGGATTTCAATAACTCCTACACTAAGTGTACACCATTCTGAATGAACAGAAAGCACAGGCATGACCCACACCTTCTTCCTCCTAATTTTAGTTTTCCTACTGATTTTCTTGCAGCTTCAAATATTGACAGGGATTCACATAAAGGTTACCACAAAGTGTAGACTATATGTACTCTTACTGTAATCTTTCTGAGTGACTAGAAAACACAAAAATGTGGTAGGGATGTTCTTGAATAAATATCATGTACACTTATTGTATACTTAGTGTAGGCGTTATTGAATCTGGCCTTTCATGTTAAACTATATTGCCCAACTTATTTTTCTTAAAACTTTCCTTTATATTGTATGAAGCAATGTGTATACCTACATTAACAACTGAAAGAAAATAATCAGTACATTCTTAAAGGCTGGACGTGCACTTCTTCTTCTTTCGGCTTTTCCCAGTTAGGGGTCGCCACAGCGGATCATCTGTCCGCTCATAATTGTCAGTGGAGTTTTACAGTGTCGAGTTGCCAGCCCGGCGCCCAACCTTCCACAGAAGGCACGCACATGCACACACTCGCACCTAGGGCCAATTTAGAGTGTCCAATCCACCTAGTGTATGTCTTTGGGATGTGGGAGGAAACCTGAGCACCTGGAGGAAACCCACGCGACCACAGGGAGGATATGCAGACTCCGCACAGAAGGCACCCCAGCCAACAATCGAACCAGAGAACCTCTTGCTGTGAGGCAGCAACACTAACCGCTGCACCACCGTGGCCGCCCAAAGGTTGGATGTGCACTAATGACAAAAATTCATAGTACACTTGTAATACAATAGATGAAAAAAATGACAGAAAAAAGTGAAAAAAAACAATAATAACAACATGCCACAGAAATATCCTGTAGTAAATTTGTAACTATACTTTGTATTCCCTCATCAAAATAAAAATGAATTAAATCAAAAAAAAAATCAATTTAATAATCCTGACTTCATTTCTGGATTCTTATGGAGTCTTACAGATAACAGAAGACCTTTATATGTAATACTGAGTTCTAAACGGCGAAACAAATAATTAGATGTTATAGTCTTTAAACAGATTACTATGGAATGAATATATACTCTTCAGTTGTAAAGAAAAAGTCTGAAAATATTAAAATTATGGTATCTTGCATGACATCTTCTTCTGTAAGACTGTAGACCATTAAAATGTTTGTCAGTTGATTTAAACAACTTGACTGTCACTGCACATATTGTAGGTTATTATCATCATGTGTTGTGTTGAAGTAAGCATACTCTGTCATGCTGAAAGTTCACCCTGAATTTATTTTGAGTTTTACCTAAAAAACAGTGATAGTCTTAATGATGGGCAAACCAAGAAGCCATCTAAGACACCATTCTTTTTTTTATGGAACAGGAGTGTAATTTTAAACTTTACTTTTTAAAAAAAGATTTTAAAGTAAAATCAAACCTCTACTCTTCATTCTGCAGAAACAGCTCAATATAGATGACATGATCACAGACACAAACACAGTACATATATGCAGCAGGGGTACAATTTCCTGTAAAGCCTGCTGCTTAGTAATACCCACACCTCTTCTCCATGCTAAGGTATTATTTTGTACTGTCATGACAGTCCCTGACTAATGCAGATGGTAATGCCCTGGTTGACTGGTTCTTTATGCTATAGGCCTCCATTTGACAGAACTCATGCAGTCAAAATAGGGGACTCTACCTCCTCTAGCAGACCCGTAATCAGTGGTGTTTCACAGGGATCAGTTGTGGGACCCCTACTGTTCAGAATCTATTTCTCAGAAGTACAGGCTAAAACTAAAGGACTGTGGCTGACAAAGTTTGCTGATGACTGCAAACTGGAAGCGATAATTGAAATCCCTAGTAATATCAATACCCTGCAAGAAGGTCTTAGGCAGACTAATGACTGGTGCCAAAGTCATGGTCTTAAACTTAATGTAAAAAAGTGCATTATAATCTCCTTCAGCAAAGGTGATGTTCCTGCAAACTACCACATCAATAGCAATACCCTAAGCACACAGTCAGTAGTGACAGATCTGGGCAAACAGGTTGACAGCAACCTTACCTTCGATCACCATGCCTCCACAGTGGTAAGAAGGGCATTTTATATTTCTCATCTCATAAGTAAGAGGACTGCCTCCAGAAAAAAAGAGGTTATAAGCCCCCTGTACTCCTCCTTCACCAGGCCAATAATAGAGTACAATGTTCCCTTCGGTATGCTCTTTTTCAAACACCTGCAGCAATTAAAGAGACCACAAAGGTTCATTATGAAGAAAATTCAGGGTCTTCAAGATCTGTCTTATGCAGAGAGATGGAAATCATTGTCACTTTACTCTGTGTCATACAGACTGCTCAGAGGTGACCTGTGCCTTGCATATAGAGCAATCTCTGACCCAGCTTTGATGGAAATGCTGCACATTCGCAAATCAAATGGCATACGGGTCACTCACTCAAAGGACCTTAACCTGGTATGTGACATCAACAGAACTTGCTAGAGAGACAGTTTTGTCTCACAGAGGTTGCCCCACCTTTGGAACAAGCTTCCTATTCATGTTAAACAAAGCCCCTCATTGACCCCATTTAAGTGCAATTTGGACGATTGGATGGGTAACTGGAAATTCATACCAGGGGTTCCACCTATGTCCCTTCTGAACAGGGGCAATAGGTGCTGATTTTAGTGTATGCTTGAACCAGACACCCTTGGGAACACAGGCTAAACTTGGCTAGGCTTGTCTAGGATCTGGGGCCATTAGCCTAGTAACCTCCTATGATACGCAACTTCCACCTATCTATTTGAGTAGAATTTTGATTTCCGAAAATAGCTGTGAAGTTAGACAATGCACTGCATATGACAGAGTGCCAAAAGAAAATTTTGTTAGAAGAGTAATGTTTTGTTATGCCAGTTATTCTTGGGACTTCAAACCTGATGGGCTAGGCTGGCAGTGGGTGCAATAATTCAGGCATATGAAAAGAATTACAGCATGCTGTAAAGGTGTGCCTACAGCAGGTTAAAGTGAGTCATCTAAATGTAATGTCAATAGGTATGCAGCATGACCTGTGTTGCTTAATACAAGACATAGGATCATTGGTTATCAGATCAAAACTGCTGCAATCTGTGGATAATGATACTAGGAAAATGAAAAATACAACAAAATTATGTTCTACCTATGAAAAACAGTAATTCAGTTAATAAAGAGTTTTTTTTGAGGAAAATCGTTGTTGCTTTCACTTTCCTTTAACTTCAATGGCCACCCCCAATTTACTGTGTACCAACAGTCTGTTTTCAGAAGAAATAAAATTGAGTGTCAGCTAAAAAATGAAAGCCCAAAAGTAATACAAGAATTTGTATACCATATAGACTGAAGGTACAGTTAACAAGGTTTCCTATAGATTAGCATCAAAAGGCGCAAAACAGCTCTCCAAACCACTGTCAAAGATAAATGGTATGCAATGGGATAGGGTGGGGGATTCTGAATGAGACACTGCTGTAAGACAAATATAAGAAATATAAAACAAAAGGACACAGGTAATGTAATATAAAGGTGGAGTCTAAAAGATTTAGGAGAGATATGGGGATGCAGTGTTTTAATGAAAGAGTTTACTGAAGGGTCTTTTGGTATATGCACTGGAAAGAGGGTTTTAAGAATGTAAAACAGAGACAGATAAAGCAAAAATGTGTACTTAAATGTACAATAACAGTAGATGTTCAAACAGATAAATTTTGCAGTAGCTTAAGCTATATAGAATGTCCTCTAATGACTGGGTATGTTCTGGGCAGCTTCCAAAGCTTTAGGGCACTTTCAACAAGCCTTAGCCACTGCACAGCTTGAAGACAACTGTAGAAAATCTGTAGGTAGGATGCCAAAACTTCAGAGCTTTCTTGCCCAGGAAGAGGGAGGCCAGTGTCCTGCCAGATAGGAACAATAATAATAATAATAATGCTAAATAATACTACTAATATTACCTACTGGTACTGGGGCATAAACCCCTACATATCTCGGATTGCCAGTTGGCTCTGCTTCTATTTGGCATCTGGCTGACCAAGTTCGCAGATGACTGCAAATTAGGAACTACCACAAATGACTGGTGACAAAGTCATAGATTAAAACTCAATGCCAAGAAATGCATTGAATAAAATATATATATATTTTTTTCCAACAGATTCACTGGAAACATCCCTAAAGCAAACAGACAGCAGGCTCATCCAACAGGCAGACTGAGTCCACTCAATCCACCCACCATTTATTTAGGGCAAAATGTGTGCTACCTCTGCCCTTGTGCTTTAAGCAAATTTTAGGAGCATCCAGTCTTCTGTGTGAATTTTACCCCGTATAGTGACCAGTCTGATGACAAGTGCTTCACTGTCCGAATTTGCAAGCAATAGCCTTATAGTCTGTAAGCCCTCCTCCACTACTCCATGCTGGTCAGCTTTTACTTTCTACTTAATAACAGACACTGATATTTACTCATAGTGCTCTTACTCAAACTATTTCTTTCTCTTATGTTTTCTTCACTTCTTCTAGACTTGCTATTTCCATTACTTACATCCTCCTGTCTTTGTTTAGTGGAACTGCATGCCTTCAGGGAAGTCACCCTTGGTATCCCCCTTCTTTTCTGCTTTCTCCTTGCCCAAGACAGTTATTAAACCACTTTCAGCGCTGAGCTAGTATTTGTGCACAGTCAACAGTGACTCAGTGCACACAACTGTTACTTTAGTGTGTTTTTATTTTGCTATGAAAGTGTCCCTGCAAGCAAATAGATAATGTATGTAACACTGAAGTCTGCAATTTGAACACCTGTCTGTGGGCTATATTTTTATGTAAATTATAAATATTTGTCAGCCTAAAACAAAGAACACTGTCCACCGTAACTGTTCCATTTTCTAAGACTACTGCAGTCCCATTGATAGTATCCCCTTTAACTGTTGTTGTTGTTTGTCTTTTGGCTTTTTCCAGTTAGGGGTCGCCACAGCGGAACTCCAGTCCGCTAATGACTGGCAGTAGATTTTCATGAATGCCGAGGTGCCAGCTCGACATCCTACCTTCAACGAAGGCACGCCCTTACGCATGTCTTTCGAATGCCACCCAACCACGGGGAGGACACACAGACTCCACAGAGAAGGCACTCCCCGCACTCCAGCTGAGAATCGAACGGGAGAACCTCTTGCTGTGGGGCAACAACGCTACGCCTGCACCACCACGGAAGTCAGTTTCTCCTTTAACTGTGCTCCCTTTATTGTTTTTAGCAGTCCACTGTTTCCCCTCCTTAACTTTATTTATTTCTTGTGTAACCACTTATAGTTCTGAGTCAGTATTTTTCCAGCGATGCACTCCTGCATTCTTGATTACTTTTTCTCATTGTTTTGCTGATCTTTGGGGGTTGGGGTAGCCTTTGGACTTGGCATTTCAATATTCATAGAAACATCTTTTTGTTCAGTCAAGTGCAATTGTTTTTTTTACTGTTATCACCATTACACAGGTCAATGTGATATAGGACTAACTCTCCTACTAAAACTGTCCTAGAGCAATAAAATCAAGATTTTCACCTGCTATCATAGAGGACTTTTAAACTGCATCATTTCTTTCACTTCTCTCTCTCTCTTCCTCTCTCTCATCAGATTTGCGGCTGTTTAAGTTCATTTTCTTACAGACCTTAACCTACCACAAGTATGTAATAAAAGAGTAAAGTCCAACCCCGCACTATGGCTGACAAAAGAAACAAACAAAATCACGATAAAAAGGGATAAAGCCTGGAAATTTGGTTTAAAAAGAGAACTCAAAATGCCTTCCAGCAATTTAGACATCTTAAAAACATTGCAAAACTCCATGTCAAGCAGGATCAGTAAACATACTATACTATACTAACCTACAAGACAAACATAAAAACAACCCAAAACTTTTTTGGTCATCACTAAATAAACTATTTCACCCTGGCAAGATCATCACTCCCTCTCCAAAAAACAGGCAATACAGCAGATTCTATCCCCACCCAGTTTAATTCCAGCTTTATACAATCAATATTATCTCTCTCAGACACTAATACATCTGTCCCTCTCTCTCTACCCTGTCCAATCAAAACCACCCACAGCTCTTAAATTTTAGTCCAGTACCTATCTTGCTGATAGTGAAGTTGCTCCTTAAACTAAAAACTACTTCTGTAGCTGTAGACCAACTACCATCAGGCTACCTAAAAATGGCCGCAGAAATCATAGCCTTCCCTGTGTCCATACTAATTAATGGGTCAATAGCAGAACCATCACGGTGGAAAAAATCCTACATCATACCACTGCACAAAGGTGGCACATCTACAGAGTTCAATAAATACAGATTTTATAGCAATTTTCTCCCCACTCTCCAAAATATTAGAGAAATGCATTCACATGCAGCTGATGCAATACCTAACCTCAAATAACCTGTTCTCAAAAACACAACATGGTTTTAGGCCCCAGCCCAGCACCACTACTATACTACTACATTTTTCCAATATAATAAACAAACATAGAAACAATGGCCAGCTTGTGTCCACCATGTTTTTAGACATTGCAAAGGCATTTGATACTGTCTCGCACAAGCAACTGCTCATTTGACTCGCCTCAATAGAACTTTTCACAATATTCCTTGTGGTTTCTTAGTTCCCTATCTAGAAGGCAACAAGCCATTAAATGGCAACAAACATACTCATCTTTTTAACCAGTTACTACAAATGTCCCTCAGGGCTTTATCCTGGGTCCTCTCCTATATATTTATTAATAGCCTCTACACCTCCACCCACCATGCTAGTTTAGTTAAGTATGCAGACGACTCAACATCAATATGTGCGACCTCAGCAATAAATAACCTCCAAGACATTACCCAAAAATCATTCTTCACTGAAGAAACCTGGCTCAAAGAGACAAACCTCCTACCCAACCCCAAGAACACCTCAAACAGTTGCCAAAATCAAAAGCAATATTTTACCATAAAGTCAGCAAATAGTACTGTCATTGAAACTGTAACTCACAGTAAACGTCTGACAATCTCAAATATGACCAGGATATATTGCACACCAGAAAGGTGGCTCATAGGATTAAGGGATTCCTTATAGATACTGCAAGAAAAACTCTATCCACCGCCTTCTTACTGCCAAGCTCTCTTATACACCGTTCCTATCCTAACAAGCTTAAACAATACTCAAAAAAACTTGACTCCTGCTACAATAAAATAGTTAAATTTGCCCCCAGTCACCCTCATAGGACCCACCATTGTCATAGCTTACAGCTATTAAACTGGCTTGAATTACACAACTACCAAACATATTCACAACTACCTACAACATACAAACTCATTAATCATCCAGAAAAATGCCCTGCACTACAAAATGTATTACTGCCCTATTGTCCGGCAAGGGCCTCTGCTCTATTAACAAATTCTTATTACTTACAAAAACGTCAAATAATTTTGCAAGAAACTCGTTCTATCCCAATAAGTTGCTAAACTCTGGAATAGTATCCCCACCCAAATAAAACTCTCTGACAAACTCGATAGCTGTAAACCACTGCTTTAACAGAATCTTAACCAATCCTGGTCCTGCACATGCTCATCACAAGGTTAAGACTTTGTGTTCACCGTACAATACTCTCCAAATACTCTCAAACAGAATACCCTCAACCTCTCACAGTTTTTATACATAACTGCTGCATGTAAAATCCACTAAGTTGCATGTGGGCTTTCTCTTTAGTAACTTCCACCTCTGTAAAATCTTAGAATGTATAAATGTAACTACAATTTGTGTATAAATGTAAATAAAAATGTAACTACTTAGTGTTTAACTTGAACTTAGCATAATGCAAAGTAAATAATGACAACGTAGTCCAGTCAATCTTTTATTTAGCGCTTTCGTCAGGTAAAATGACTTCTTCAGAATATAACCCGTTTAAAAAAACAAAGTTTAAATAATACCCCTTGACCAATCGCTACAATATGCATTACATCATTTCCCCTCTTAGTGTCATTAATATTAATGCATATAAGATTGTATTAAAATATACATATAAAACCAGACAAAAGATTTTAAATTGTTAAAACATTAATACAGATACTAATGCATATTAATATCCCAACTATAAAATTTATAAATTCATGTATAATTCATAACATGAACATAGATTTAAGTCTTAACAAAGGGCACAAGGAAATCTTGTCATTTAACCCTGGGGCCTGGTAAGCATTTAGTTTTATTTGCCACTTCAATTCCAAAAATTCTTCTACTGGTCCCCCCCCCCCCCCCGTGGCCCCAAATCAACCTGTTCTACAACAAAAAAATCAAAACCCATGCTGAGGGTGACTGTTAATATGCTTGTAAAGGGCATTTTTTTCATTTTTTTGTTTAATATCATAAAGGTGTTGGTAAATTCTTGATCTAAGTGCATTCTTTGTTTTTCCTATATAGTAACTCTCACATGAGTCACATAGTGCCACATATACCACCCCTTTACTGTAACAATAATGACATTAATGCACTGGACACTAGTATAAAAATGATTTATTGTTTGATTTAAAGAAACCTGAGTTTCAAGCTGTATTTAATCAGATTAATATTGAATTAGCTGAATTAAAAAAAAACAGGAAACAAAAGAAGTTGTGGAGAGATAAGGTTAATTATGAGGGGTGCAAGGCATACCTTGACCCACTGAGGGGGCAACAAAGCCCAACAAGGGAACATAGGAATGAGTCATTAGAAGGGTATGATACAGAAGTATTTGAGCAAAATAACAATAATGCTGGATTCCCTTTAGACCAACCTGCCCTAAGGAGATCGGAGAGATTAATGAACCAGAGGCAGGGGAGGCAAGACTATAGGAGATGTATGGAAAATTCAGAAGAAATTCCACGGAGGGGGAGATGGGGCCCCCACCGGAGATAACTAATGACTGTGATACTACCAATTCCAAAAACTGCAATATTGTAATGAATGAAATTGAGGACTTCAGTATTTACAACTTCAGCCAAGTCCCAGTAAGTACTGAATGGGCCAATTTTCTTTCAAAGGGACTTAATTTTGTACCAGAAAGAAAAGCTAATATAGTGGACATTATTTTACAGTTAAAATTGTTCACTAGGAAAATGAATTTGGCTTTACACTTTTCCAACTCCAATATAGGGATTAATTGCGACAGATTACGGAGACCTAGTACATTTTTTCCACCTCCACACCCTTTGGTACAAATATTTGAAGGGTTATGTGAAATTGAGATTAGAGGGGTATTATACAACACCACCTCTAACATGAAAAATGTATCCGAGAGAGAAATAACTGTACTGGAAAATATTATTGGACAGAAGGAAACTAGAATCATGAAACCTGACAAGGGTGGGGGCCTGGTAATCATGGACTACAATGATTATAACAGTAAAATGTTTGAGCTACTATATAGTGATGTATATTTAGAAGTTTCACGAAACAAATTGAATATAGTTATCGTAACATAGATTTGGACCTTGAACAAATGGTACTCAATGGACAAATCACCTTAGAGATTTTTGAATTTTTAGAGACAAAACACCCTAGGATCCCAACGATATTTGGGATCCCAAAGATTCATAAATCTATCTCTGACCCACCAATGCGACCAATAGTAGATGCTAAAGCATCTAAAACCTTAAGCATTGCTAAATTTATTGATGAAAAGGTCAAGCACATTTTAGATGGACGAGCCCCAATAATTAGGGATTCATGGGATTTTCTCAGGAAAATCAAACATGATATGTTTGATAAAAACCTGATTCTTGTCACTATAGATGTTTGTGATTTATTTTCAGTAATACCTCATCAAATAGGGCTTGAGAGGTTTTATGATTTTCTATGTAGTAATAGTACATTAGATCATAATACAATATTAACAATTCGAGCCTGTATGGAAATTGTACTTGAGAATAATTTCATTACTTTTGAAGGGCACCTTTTTAAACAAAGGCAAAGTGTTGCAATGGGTACTTGCTGTGCTCCAGTGTTTGCTAATATTGTATTGGCACAATGGGAAGAATTGTATGTGCTCAATTCTGAATTCAGGACTTCATGGGTACTGTATGGGCGGTACCTGGATGATAATGTCCTGTTCTGGAAGGGGAGTTAATATGACCTGAATAGGTTTTTCACTTTCATTAATGAAACAACTACTTTCTTAAGATTTACCATAAACAAATATCTTGATTTACTCAATTACTTGGAGGTTACCATCACGAAAGATTATGAAAGAGAATGTTTCACTTCTCAACTGTATAGAAAACCAACTTATTCAAATTCTTTATTACACTTCATGAGCTGGCACCCATTGCACCAAAAGAAGGCACTGGTAAAAGGCCAGTATATGTAAGATTAGCCAGGATGGTGTCTGAACCTGATGATTTTAAAACTGAATGTGACATTATGAAGGATATGTTAGAGAAGAGAGGGTACCCTGAGATGTTCATAAATGACATAGTGATTGAGGTTAAAAATAAAAGAACAAGTGGGCACTTTCTTCCCCTCTTAACTAAGGAGAATTCTGACAGAACAGGTGATGAAGGAATCAGGACACAAAGTTTTGGACATGCATTAACACTGACTTTTACATCCAATTTTTATGATATTAAGAACATTATCAACAAATATTGGAGACTATTCCATATGGACATTGATGTTAAAGAAAAAATAGGGTACAAACCTGTTGTGGTCTATAAAATAGATACCTCATTAAAAGGACTATTAGAAAGGAAAAACAAGAATTTTGGGCAGCTAGGCGGGAGTTTTAAGTGTGGAAGATGCACCCAATGCCCTTATATGATGGAATCTGTGAGCATTAAGATCAAGAATTTTGGAAGTATAAAAACAGGGAAAAAGCATTATTGTTACAGTAAAGGGTGGTATATGTGGCACTATGTGACTCATGTGAGAGTTACTATGCGGGAAAAACAAAGAATGCACTTAGATCAAGAATTTACCAACACCTTTATGATATTAAATAAAGAAATGAAAAAAATGCCCTTTACAAACGTATTAAAAGTCACCCTCAGCAAGGGCTTAGATTTTTTGTTGTAGAACAGGTTGATTTGGGGCCACGGGGGGGGGGGGGTGGACCAGTAGAAATTTTTTTGGAATTGAAGTGGCAAATAAAACTAAATGCTTACCAGGCCCCAGGGTTAAATGACAAGATTTCCTTGTGCCCTTTGTTAAGACTTAAATCTATGTTCATGTTATGAATTATACATGAATTTATAAATGTTATAGTTGGGATATTAATTATGCATTAGTATCTGTATTAATGTTTTAACAATTTAAAATCTTTTGTCTGGTTTTATATGTATATTTTAATACAATATTGTATGCATTAATATTAATGACACTAAGAGGGGAAATGATGTAATACTTATTGTAGTGATTGGTCAAGGGGTATTATTTAAACTTTATTTTTATAAACAGGTTGTATTCTGAAGAAGTCATCTTACCTGACGAAAGCGCTAAATAAAAGATTGACTGGACTACATTGGTGTCGTTGCTGCCTGGTGGAGAGTTTGCCTTGGGATTACTAGTTTTTCACTGAACTTTTTTTTAATAATGCGAAGTAAGTAAATGGAGCTTTTCTCCCCAGACCTCTGCTAAAAAAAGAAGTTATGTCTTGCCATAACGTTCCATCTGTATTGTTGATCCTCGTTCAGTCATTACGTATGGGTATCGGTTCAGACTTCGGAACCGAGCCGGCCATCTTCCAAGCTCCCGTCAGCTACAAGCTCTCAAGCTAATCTCTTACCCATAATTCCCCTCTCCCTGTTGCCTCAGATTGAGTTTGCAAGTCAAAAGAGGGTAGAGGCTACCTCTGGTCAAATGACCTAAGAGAACCGAATGGTGAGATCCGCTAGAAGCCACAGGAGGGGGAAGGAGGGAGGGTCGTAATGACTGAACGAAGATCAACAATACAGATGGAACGTTATGGTAAGACATAACTTCTTTATTTGATATTGTTAATCCTCGTTCATTCCTTACATATGGGACAGAGTCCCCAGCTACCTCTATTCCTGGGAGGCTCTCATGGAAGGACATTCCTGAGCACCACAGAACCAAAAGATGCTCTTCCCCTGGAGGCCAAATCCAATTTGTAATGATTGATGAAGGTATGAGGCGTAGCCCAAGTTGAAGCTGCACAGATGTCATGTAATGAAGCTCTGGCATGGAAGGCAGCAGAAGTTGCCACCAACCTTGTCGAATGAGCCTTCATGGTAGTAGGCAATGGGATATTATGTTGTGTATAAATGAAGGTCACACAGTCTTTCAACCATCCAGTTAATGTGACCTTAGACACAGCAGATCCTAATCTAGGTCCAGAACAGGCCAAAAATAATTGGTCAGATTTACGAGAGGACCTAGTCCTGTTCAAGTAAAAGTGGATTTGCCTGTGAATATCTAGGGTATGTAGGTAGGCAATACTCTCCTCTGTTTGAATGATTGGGGAAGAAAACTGGCAATTCAATGGTTTGATTAATGGACATTTCAGAGATCACTTTTGGCAGAAATGAGGGATTAGTTCTCAAAGACACTATCTCTATGAAAAATCAAGTATGGACTCTTGATGCCTAAAGCTTGAAGCTCAGAGATACGTCTGGCAGAAGTAATGGCGACCAAAAACAAGGTTTTCCATGACAAATATTTGAGGTCACAAGAAGAAGCTGGTTCGAATTTTGGCATTGTCAGAGCTTGTATAACTAACGACAGGTCCCATGGCTGAATAGGTTCTCTAAAAGGGGGCTTCAAATGATTCACACCTTTTATGAAGGTCTTCCATAATTTGTGTGACATAACAGAGGAGTCTTGGACATCCTCATGGAAATTAGATATTGCAGCCAAATGAACTCTAATGGTAGAGGCCGAAAGACCCGATTGAAATAGGTCGGCCAGATACTCTAGTATTATCGACACAGGTGCTGAAACGGGATAGATTTGTTTTTCTTTCAGCCAACAGGTAAACCTTTTCCACTTGCTTAGATAAGTAATTGTAGCGGAAGACTTATGAGATGCAATAAGAATGTCCCGTACTGGTAAAGAAAGATCATTCTGCCTGGCAATCAAGGGAATTGGAGGAGCCAAGCTGTGAGCTTCAGGCTGCCCAAGTTGGGATGAATCAGGTTCTACGGATGTGAAATCAACTCCAGGGTTGGATGGAGAATCCATGGTTGATCTAGCAGGTGAGGCCAAAGGAAGGGTAACCAAATCTGACGATGCCAATATGGTGCTATGAGGATCACCTTGCTCTTCAACCGACGGGCTTTCTTCAGAAACTTGGGAATGAGGAAAAAAGATGGGAATGCATAAAGAAGACCTGAGGGCCAATTGTGGACTAGAGCGTCCCTGGGTGACTGTCCCAGAGGGGGAATCAGGGCGAAGTAGTTGCTGCATTTGTATTTGGTCGGGGATGCAAAGAGGTTGCAGCAAGGATGGCCCCAGCAGTGGAAGATCTCCACCGCTATCAAGGGATTCAGGGACCACTCATGAGGTTGTAGAATGCACCTGCTGAGTCTGTCTACTATTACGTTGGAACTCCCGGGAATGTGCATTGGTAGAAGAAAATGGTTGGTAGCCATTGTCCACTGACATATCCTCATGGCCTCTCGACAAAGGGGGTAATATTTGGTTCCACCTTGTTTGTTGATGTACCAGACCACCGCCATGTTGTCTGATTGAATTGCAATCATCCCAGACGGAAGCAGGGGATGGAATGCTTGCAACGCCAGAAGCACTGCCCTAGAATATGTATATGCAGTTGGGCCTCCAAGTCAGACCAAGTGCCTTGGACTGTCTGTCCCTGACAACCACCGTAGCCTTGGGTTGCTGGGGGGAGAAGGGGCGAGACCATTGTGACGGGTTGTGGGTCATCCACCAATTTAAATCCTGTTTGCTCCTGTGGGTTACTCGAATCTTGACTGAAAGAGGATGCTGAAAAGGATACCATTGGGTGAGCAGTAGCCATTGTAGAAGCCTCATATGAAACCTGGCCAGAGGAACAATGGTGATGGAGGCTGCCATGGAACCCAACTGCTGCAGGACAGAGTGAGCTGTGGATTTCTCCCTTGAAAGGATTGGTTGGTTGTTGCTTTATCCTTAGAATTCTATGCTCTGGAATGGATGCTCTGCAATTCTTTGCATCCAAGATGACCCCTATGAATTCTTTGGACTGAGATGGGGTGAGACTGGATTTTTGCCAGTTTATGGTTATGTCTTGCCTTTGTGCAGCAAGGAGACAGTATGCCAGGGCTTCTTCCAATAGATGTCTGGTGGGGGCGGAGATGAGCCAGTCGTCTAGGTATGGAAACACCTGGAATCCTTGTAGTTGCAAGTGAGCTGTGACGACTGCCATGCACTTTGTGAACACTGTGGGGGCTGTAGAGAGTCTGAAGGGCAGTACTCTGAACTGGTAGGGACTGGCTCCCGCACGGAAGTGCAGAAATCTTCTTGATGGCCTGTCCACTTTTATGTGGTAGTATGCATCCTGAAGATCTATCAAGCACATCCAATCATCTTTTTCCAAAAGCGGGAGAATAGACTATATTGTGACCATCTGGAATTTCTGTACTCTAACAAACTTGTTCAATACACTGATATCCAACATTGGTCCCAAGTCCCCGATTTTCTTTGGCACCAAAAATAGTCTTGAGTAGAATCCGGATCCTATCTGGTCTGGAGGGACTATTTGGATGACTCTTTTTCTTAACAGCTTTTCTACCTCTAGTGCTGCTGCTTCCCTTTGACTGGGTGGAACATCGGGAAGGTTTTTTGAAGGGACAGAACAAAGATCAAAGGTGATATGATAACCTCTGGTTATAATCCTTTGTACCCAAGAATCGGTGGTGATGGTTAGCCAGGCAGAAGGGTACAAGGAGAAACGACCCCCAACCACCTTCAGAGGAAAGGAGTTGGTCCGCTCTTCAGGAGCGCTGGTAGGATTGGCCAGGAAAAGAGTCCCTGGACCCCTGGTTATGTGGACCCCCTCTGCCCCGAAAGGGGCATCTTCCCTGTGAGCTTCCCCCTCTGCCTCTAGGGGAGAACTCGGCCTGTGCATCATGAACCCTGAGATTTCTTGAACCATATCTTCTCACTCTTTTGGTTTCGGGAGAAAGCACGTTCAGGGGAAGAATAATGGTCACCTATGGCAGAAAGGGTCTTACCGTCCTGTTCACATCTGGCCAGTGTGCTTTTAACTTTGGGACCAAACAATGAAGAGACCTCAGTGGGAGCATTAAGAAAGGAAGTCTTAAAGGGTTCTGTGAAATTGCACAAGCGCATCCAGGCTTGTCGTCTCAAGACCACAGCTGAACCTGCCGCTCTAGCTGCTCCTTCTGATGCATGAGATATCAGTCGCATGGAGGAGTTAGATATTGACTCAATGGTGGCCAGCTGAGAGGCCACTTTGTCACGGACCTCATCAGACACAGCATCAGCCAAGGTTTCAGAGAGCTCGGAAATCAAATCTCTTTGAAGCCTGGTAAAGTGTGCCATATAATTCAGGGACCTGATAGCAAAGGTCGCTGATGCAAAGGTGCGCTTCCCTATCCTGTCCAGTGCCCGGGACTCTGTTAGGTGGGTGTACAGTCTGGCTTTCTTCTTCCGCCAGATCCTTTTTGTTTGCAGCTGCCACCACCACAGCATCCACAGGAAGACCTTTAGACCAATGGGGATCCATAGTAGGAGGGGACAAAATCTTATCTGGCCTCTGGGGAATAGCCTCGACGGCGTCAGGAGCCTTCCACGTACGCTAAACAATGAGCCAGACAAGTTCATCGGCAGGTGGAGTAACCCAGGAGGTAGGGGGCCGGGAGTGAAAAGCCTGCAGGAGCACAGACTTCTCAGAGGTCGGATCAGAGGGCTGCCAGTCACCTCTCTGTTTAAGTATTTCGAGGATATCACCAAAGGATACCTCAGAGGGTGACCGAGGGGATCCTTCCCCCTCAAAGTCTGTGTCTTCAGTGAGGGACTCCTCTGTGGAGTCCATGTAGTTCCTCTTACACGAACTTTTCCGGTGAACTTCTTCAGAGGGAGAAGCTGGGGAAGACAATGGAAAGAGGGTTTCCTGTGGGAATATGTCCTGAGGCCCTTGCGCCCGGTGTCCGCTAGGTGTGACTTTTGAATACAGTGGACCAGAGGAGGGCGGGGGAATAGACAGCACAGTATCACCAGCAGAAGCCAGATCCTTCTCCATCAGTTGGAAGGCTGGTCCACCTGATGAGGGGTGAGTGTCCAGGACAGGGGTCTCCCCTCCCCTAAATGGCTCAGCCTGCTGACCCGGAGTCCCCAGATGGCTGTAAAACAACAAATTATGCTGGTCACAACTGTCATCCTGGGTCGTAGCAAAACTCTCCTGCCACGAAGGCAACTGCGGTTCCTTAGTGAGATCCATAAAGGGAACCGTACAGGGGGAAGACTGTGCTATGTCACTGGACTTCAAAGGCAATGAAGGAGGAGAATTCAAGGTCTTTCGCGATGGGTGATCACCTCCCAAGGAAGGACAGGTCCTGGGGGCGGGATACCTCTGGCCAGAAGCACTTGATCCACAAGACGCAACACATCGTGTTCAGAAAGGCTTCTAGTGGACCTCACGGAGACTGAGGGAGAAACAGGTCTGTCCACAGAAGAAACAAGCTTGGTGCCCACCTCACCAGTCCGCACTGAGAACAATGGTGCTGAGAGAGACTGGACTATGGGTGTCTACACCAAGGAAATCATCGGTGTCCAAGTCACGGTCTGCACTGACAAAAGGATCGGTGCCGAAGTGGTTGCTGGTACCGAGCTGGAACTGACAAAAATGGTGCCAATAACTGAGGCGTCGGTTCCAAGAAAGATGTCGAAGCCGACGTGGTCAAGGTCTGCGCCGATTGAACAGTCGGTGCCAGTGTAGTAGTCGCAATAGTCTGAACCGAGGAGCCCCTCGGTACCAATATAGTAAAAGCTACAGGAGAAGACGGAACCGAGATCACTGACGGCGCCAAAGGCCTCAGTGCCGAAGGTCTAGGCACCAAAAGCACTGGGGCTGACTGAGTAAGCTCCGAAGCAGAAACTTTAGCCTTCTTAGGTCTTGGTTGGCAGGAGTCCCCAGCCGGGGACGAAGGCAAAGGCTTGGCCTTAGTAGGATCATCCAAAATTTTCTTATGGGCTCTAGGAGGGGTTGAAGCCTCAGACCCAGAAATAGCCTCTGAAAAGGGAGATTTGAGAAGTCACTTCAGCAACAACTTATTTTTCCTTTCAATCACAGTTCTATTGGAAAAATTTTTACAAATACCACAGGGCGGGTCAACAGATAAGTGGGGCACACCCAAGCAATAAACGCACGAGTGTACATCTGATGTAGGTAATTTGTGTCCACAATTATAACACCTTTTAAATCCTGGACTACCTTTTTTATCTGCCATGACAGAAAAGGAGACAGAAGAAAAGGTACCAGCAATGGTACGAAAGAATACCCAAAGGCAATGAAGAAAAGGAAGGGATTACCAACGATGGTAAGGGAGAAAATACCTCGCAGTAAAAAGTGCAGAGTAAAGAGAAGAAAATATGGTCGCTAAATGCGATAGGGTAAGAGACAACAAATTAGAAACTTTTCTGACAGAAAGGTTATATAACAGACTAGTCTGACAACAACTATCTATACTTACCTCAAGAGAAGCAGCTTGACACAACTGAATGGCAATGTGGCAAACGAAATCTGAGGTAACAGGGAGAGGGGAATTATGGGTAAGAGTTTAGCTCGAGAGTTTGTAGCTGACACGAGCTTGGAAGATGGCTGGCTTGGTTCTGAGGTCAGAACCAATACCCATACATAAGGAACGAACGAGGATTAACAATATCAGATGGATATTACCCAGTCAGACTTTCTAGGTAAACAAAGACAAAATAAATAAATAAATTATAGCGCCTTTAGGGAAAACTGTCACTAGGCTAATTACTCCATCAATAAGGCACCCCTAGGAAATGACCCAGTAGTCAGGGATCTGCAGTGATGGGAGTAATATATTACAATAAGTAATACATTACTGTAGTATATTACAATTTCTAATAACTAGTAATATAACTAATTACTTTTTCAAAATAGTAATTAATAATAGTAATATATTATTTTTTTTTTTAGTAACTAGTAACTTAAATGTGAGTTACCTTTGGGTTACTTTTGCTTAAACCAGTGGTTCTCAACATGGGTGATATAGCCTCTTAAAGAGTGATGTAAAACTTCCAGGGTCCCTATATAGTATGGATAGTAATCAGATGTTAGGAGGTAATAGACACTTTGAAGTGGCAATTTGGATAAAAAAATACACCATAATGTTGGCACAACTCATAGCACGTAGCATTCATAATAGATCATTAGAATTAGTCTGGAGTAAAATATATTTCATTTTTTTTTTTTTTTTTTTTTTTTAGCACTGCAAGGAGGTAAAAGCTAATGATGACCAGACCTCCAGCCCTGCCCTGGTACTGTGGGACTCTCATTCACTAAAATGATAATTCTAGCCTGCTAGAGATCATATCCTTAGCTTGCAGTATAATAAATGGCATTGGTTCTTCATAACACCATCAGTCAGACTCAAACTCATCAGTTGAGCACCTCATGCCCCAACCCACTGCACCAAGCAGGACTCATCAAGTGGAACTATGATCAACCAACTTTTGCCTTGACAATATTTTATGTTCTATTTAAAATTATTTTCGGGTTTCAATTTTTATTTGGTGAAAATAGAATGTGATAGGTTTTTATAGGTCTTGTGCTACTGGCTGGTTTGGTTTAATTATTATCTGTGACTCTAGCTATAAAGACTAGTGTTTTTCTTCTCCTTTTGGCTGTGCCCATTAGGGATCACCACGGTGAATCATCAGTCTGTACAAAAGTGGCAGTGGAGTTTTACATTGTCATTCCAGTGCTCAACCTTCTTCAGCAGGCACACGCACGGACATACACACACCTAAAGTCAATTTAGAATGTCTAATCCACCTGCAGCATGTCTTGGGCATGTGGGAGGAAACCGGAACATCCTGAGGAAACCCACTCGAACACAGGAGGAAACCGGAACATCCTGAGGAAACCCACTCGAACACAGGGAGTATAGATCATAGTGTGCTTGTGGTACTTTTAAAGCCACTGTAGTTCATGGGCACATGCACAGAAAGCACTGAGCACTTGCAAGCAGAGTGCCATTTTGTGTAAGCAGCTGGAGTGAAAGCATGTATGTGTGTAGCATTCAGTCAGTCAGTTAGCTAGTTCATTTAAGTTTTATGTTCCAGTCGTCCATCCTGATGTGTGTGTAATAAATATCTTAAATGAACACCCAAGCCTCGTCATCTTATTTGAATACACAAGATGAATGACATGTTGTCAGAATGGGATCCAAAGTCAAAACTTCCTAAAAACATGAGGCACACAGTCAGAAATGGAGGAATATACAAGAGTGACTCAAACGACTCACAAACGACTCGTAAACAGGTCAGAAAATATTTCCAGGTTCTTAAACTCATTTAAATGATTTTTCCCTCAATGAAAATAAAGCACAGCATTCCAAACCAATTACTGAATAAACAAAATGTTCAGAATTGTGACATACTGAAAAAAATACTTGAAATAATTATGAAAACATTTGAACAATATCCGAATCGTATAAAATGTTCAAAAAAGAGAAAACTATTTTTTCGCAATGTACTACTTTTTCGCATTAACTAAAGCTATTCAAAGTATCTAAAGTGTGCAAAGTGTTGGCAGTGTGTGCAGTATTACAGTACAGTCTTTTCAAAGAGTACAGTTATTTCAAAGAGTCTGTTTTACAGCTGAATATAATTACAAGTATCTGGGTTGTGTTTGACACTTATTTGGCATGGCAGAGGGATTTCACAGACCTAATCCACTCGTGTTTGATAATAATATTGCTGAAAACTGGAGAGTGTTTCAGCAAGAATATATTTTCATACAGGCTGCTTTTTCTGATAAAGACGCACATAAAAAAACATTTATTCTGCTCAATTCATCTGGTTCAGAAGCCATTGAGAGAGAACATTCATTTGTGCATGCACCTGCTGTTTATGCAGATTGACTGCCATATTGTGGTACAGGCTGAAACACGGAAAGACTCTGAGTGCTTAAAATGTAAATTTAGAGAAATGTGCAACCCTCAAATGAATACTGCAGTGGAAAGGCACTATTTTACACAAGAGAACAAAAGTCTTGTGAAACTTTTGCAGCATATATAACTGACTTGAGAAACAAGCCAAAAACGTGCAGATTTGGTGATCTGATAGATGAGCTGATAAAAGACAAGCTTGTGTGTGGTGTTAATGATGCAGTGAGAGAGATTTTGCTTTGAGGCAGTGATTTAACTTCAAGCAAAACCACATAGATTTGGCACATATATGATCTTATAGAAAAGTACACAAATATGCTTACGAATGATAAGAACATGCCTGCAGCTTCTTCCAGCATGAATGTTGGATAGTATGCAAAACACTGGCTGACATTTGGACCCATCAGAATCGTAGTTTCTTTGGTGTCACCACCCACTGGACTGACCATGACACACTTCAAAGAAAGTCAGCTGCTTTGTCATGCTGCAGATTACAGGGGAAGCATACATATGATCTCATAGCATCAACTCTTGAGAGCATTCAAGTACAAGATAGATCAAAAGGTTTGTGCAACAATTACTGACAACAGCAGAACTTTTGTAAAGGCTTCACCGTCTTCTCGGAATGTGAGAGATCTCAGACTACAAGCATTCTATCCCAAGATGAGAATGATGATGGTGAAGTGATTTACAACAGTATGACAGCCATGCTGAGTCAGTCAGGACAAAGCAAGAACACCTATTCACTGCCTCCCCATCTGACATGTGCAGCACAGACATTGAATCTAGTTGCCGTGTAAGATGCTGAATCTGCTTGTAATGATGCACAGTATAAAAAGATCATGCGAAGCACCATGGCCAAATGCTATGCTGCTTGGAACAAGGCTAGTCACAGCACCTAAGCTGCTGAGGTGGCTCGAGATAAGTGTGATCTGGCATTGATTATTCCCGATGCGACACAATGGAATTCCACTTTCTATGTGATGGACAGAATTCGCCTCATTGCAACAGATTGGAATTGCCATCTTCAGGCCTGGAGAAATTACCTTTGCTGCTGAGTTTGTGCAAGCAATGCAGCCCCTAGCAATGGCTCTGAACATCTTGCAGTCAGAGCTGAAAAGCTTCATGGGAATCCTGATCCCCACTATTACGTGCCTGAAAAACAAGTTTTCCAAAGTCATGCAGTCTGTGAAGCTTGTTGTGCCGCTAGTTGATGCTCTTCTGAAAGGCACTGAGGCTCAGTTCATTCACCTTCTGGAGTGTGAAGAGCTCATTCTGGCTAGCATAGTGCATCCACAGTTCCGTTTATGATGGATGGACAGTGAAGAGCAGAAACTCAAGAGGCAAGACTCTGCTCCTTGATGCCATGCAGAAAATGGATGAAGCTGCACATGGGTCATCTGAAGCTTCTGCATTAACTGCTGAAGAGAGCTTCTTCATCTTCAAAGAGTCGTCGCCAGCCAATGTCAGCATATCTTCTCAGATGGACATGTATCTGGTTGACCATTCCAGAGAAATATCTTCTCTCAACAGTTACCCTATAGTCAAGAAGATATTTCTGAAAACTAATACAGCTCTGCCAGCTAGTGCACCTGCTGAATGCCTGTTCAGTCTTGGTGGGCCAACCTGCTGAATGCCTGTTCAGTCTTGGTGGAAAAGTGCTGACTGCAAGAAGAAATAGACTCCCAGACGAACACTTTGAAAAGTTGTTCCTTCTTCGAGCCAACAGAAATGTGTAGTCATTGTGAATAGTTATATAAAGTGATATTTTGGTTGACGTTGCTGTGTTAACAGTCTGGTTAGACCTATATGACATTTTCTGTAAGCATTTTTTGCGTCCTCAGCATTTAGCTTTAGCAGATTAGCCTCATGTTTGTTTGTTTCTTTCGGCTTTTCCCGGTTAGGGGTCGCCACAGCGGAACTCCAGTCCGCTAATGATTGGCAGTTGATTTTTACATGCCGAGTTACCAGCCCTGATGCACAACCTTCAACGAAGGTACGCCCATTCACGCATGTCTCCACGCAGAAGAAGCTCTAGCTGAGAATCGAACCGGACAGCATCTTACTGTGAGGCGACAATGCTACCGCAGCACCACCACCGCGTACATTGTTAAAATTTGATGGGTTGTAACTTGTTATGGGTCTTGTGTTGCTGGCTGTGCGTACTTTGGTTTAAGTATTAAATTGCGACTCTCGGACTATAAAGACTAGTCTGTGGGACTTTGTAAACTGTAAAATGCTATTCATCATTATTGTAACACTGTGTATACAACTTTAATACATTCATATTCATGTGGAGTAAGCATGTATTCCTCACACACAAGTACTATGTGAGTAAATCTGAATATGAGAATTGATAAACTATACTTATGTAAAAGTAACTCAACAGTAACTAGTTACTTTAGTTAGTAACTAGTAATAGTAATATATTGCTTTTTTTAGAAAAGTAGTAAATAATAGTAACATATAAAAATGAAAAAGGCTGGAACGCCAAACCAATTCCAAACGAAAGCACGGACACCAAAAATTAGCTTTCATTCACTTTAATCACTGTGAACTTCTTCAGAAAAACTCCATCCACCCAAAGAAATCATTTAAATATTTAATTATCATGTCACATGATCATTAATTAGTCCATTAAACAGATACTTTCTAAATTTCATATATTAAACATATCATAATTTAAAAATATTTCTAACACAATAGTCACTTAATAGTTACATAAAATGTGTATATAATATATATACACAATACATAAAAAATTCTATTTGAGCTGTAAAAAGCATTTTATATTAATCATGTCATTTAAACCTGGTGCGTGATCTGCAACCAGGTGAATTTGCCACAGTGTTTCCTTACATTCCAACCAGGTTTTATAATCACCAGAGAACATTTCTTAACTAACACTATCCAAGACAGAAAATACAAACTTTTTTAAATTAGTACAAACAGCAGCATGTTTTGCCAGAGCATTATTCTGTTCACCCTTCTTAATTGCCAATAGATGTTCATAAATTCGTCTTTTCAGACACCTAACAGTTTTTCCAATATAGTAACCTGGACATGAAACACACTGTGCAACATACACAACCATTTCACTTTTACATGTATAATATTCCTTAGACCAAAAAGTTTTGTTATGACTAAAAGTAACTGAAGAAATATTACTAATATACCTACACTGTCTGCAGGTATTAGAAGCATAACTGCCTTTCTTGTATACAGAAACCATCTTCATATCACTGCTTGAATTTGAACTCTGTTCCAATAGACTCTTAATGTTAATAACTTTTTTATACGTAAATAAAGGCTGTAAGCCGACAATTTTTACCAAATCAGAATTACCTAAGATAATCTTCCAATTATCCCTAATTATTTCTCTTATAGACCACATTTTATTAGTTATAGGTAATGGAAATGAACAGAAAAAAATATTTTTACTGTTCAAGATTCTCTGTTACTCTGATTTTCTGTCGTTGCTATACAAATACTGCAGTCTCTTAAAATTGGACCTGCCTTTCCTTTTCTTAAAACCAAAACTTCCCTTTCTATCTTTTGCAACCATTGTTTTTCATACCCTCTAGCCTCAAATAAACTTCTCAAAAAATCTACTTCTTTAAGAAAAGTTGTGTCTTGAGAGGCTAACCTACTTAGCCTAATAAGCTATCCCTTCACTCCTTTCTTCATATGTGGTGGGTGAAGGCTATCTTTATGTAGGTACTGGTTAGCAAAAACTGACTTTATGTATATTTTACTAATAAATTGCTTACACTGAAAGTCAAAGGTTAGATGTAGGTCCAAGAAATCAACGCTACTTTCAAAACCACTGATCTTAAACTTCAAAAAATCAGTAGATTTATTTAGATCAAAAACAAAATCAACAAACTCATTATGACTACCTTTCCATAAAAAGAAAAGATCATTAATGTAACAGCGATATATCAATACTTTATTAAACAATTGATGTTTCATTAAGTATTTACTCTCCCAATTCGCCATCACTAGGTTAGCAAAAGCAGGTGCTACCCTAGCTCTCATTGCTACCCCCGATATTGGTTTGTATAACTTGTCATTGAACTTAAACAAATTGTTGTCTAAAACCAGGTCCATAAGTGCACAGATGATAATAATTTTAGGATTGTTAAAGTCAGTGTCAATACTCAAATATTCTCTCAGGTATTCTATCCCTGTTTCTTGATCAATACAAGTATAAAGGAATACTACGTCCAAGGAAGCTTGGAAAGTTTGTATTTTCTGTCTTGGATAGTGTTAGTCAAGAAATGTTCTCTGGTGATTATAAAACCTGGTTGGAATGTTAGGAAACACTGTGGCAAATTCACCTGGTTGCGGATCACGCACCAGGTTTAAATTACATGATTAATATAAAATGCTTTTTACAGCTCAAGTAGAATTTTTTATGTATTGTGTATATATATATATATATTATATACACATTTTATGCAACTATTAAGTGACTATTGTGTGTAGAAATATTTTTAAATTATGATAGGTTTGAAATTTAGAAAGTATCTGTTTAATGGACAAATGAATGATCATGTGACATGATAATTAAGTATTTAAATGTTTCTTTGGGTGGATGGAGTTTTTCTGAAGAAGTTCACAGTGATTAAAGTGAATGAAAGCTAATTTTTGGTGTCCGTGCTTTCGTTTGGAATTGGATCGGCGTTCCAGCCTTTTTCATTTTTATCTGTGAAAATAAAAGTAACATATTACTTTCACTTAAAAGTAACTAGTAATAGTAACTTATTACTTTTATAAGTAACTAGCACAACACTGGGGACATGTGTAGACAGTAATCTGGCCTTTGATCAACATGTAGTCAAGGCAAAAAGAAAATAATTCTAATATAGCCCAACTTATAAGTAAGGAGATGGCATCCTGGTCCATCAAAGTTATACTGCCACTTTATTCAGCCTTTATCAGACCCATAGCTGAGTATAATGCCTCCTTTGGCATGTAACTGACCAGACATACGAAACAGTTGGATGCCCACAAAGGTTCCTTACTAGGAGAATCCAGGGTATAGACCTTTTGTCTATATGGATCACCTTAAAGCTCTGGTTAATGAGAGGTGAACTATATCTGGCATAAAAGACATTCATGGATCCAACTCTGACAGACCTTTTGCACATTCATAAACCAGACCGCGAAAGAACCTACATCCAAGGATTTAAATTTTGCTTGGGATGTAAATAAGATATGTTGGCGAGACAGATATGCATCTCAGAGGATCCCTATACTCTGGAACAGGCTCCCTATCCATGTGAAGCAGAATTCATCCCTAACCCTTTTTAAGCATAACCTTGACCAATGATGGAAAAATTGGAAATTCACCCCTGGTCAGGTCCCTCATGTCTCTGATAGAGGCAGACTGTTGTGTCCAAACTAACATAATTCCCCCTCAAAATGTCTGGAAACTTCCTAACTAACATGCCCCCTCTTAATAAACACCCATGATACACAGGCAGACAACTGGGTTGGATTGCACGGTTAGGCTTATAAAGGTCCTGGTGGCCATTTGCCTAGTATTTATACTTAAAAATCCCACACCCTCTCATTAAAAAAAAAAAAAAAAAAACAGCAAAAAACATGGGTATTAATGGAGAGAAGGTGTGGCTACTGCAACAGTGATCTTTCTGAATATCTGCTATTACAGTAAGTTTCCTTAGACAGCTGCACTATGTTCGTCATTAGATCACTGTTTCAGTAGCCTAAGCTATATGGGTTGAATAACAGAGCTTAGATTGAAAGGGAAGAGAAGGAAGGATCAGAGTCCAGAAGCCCCAGGAGAAAAGACCCAGCACCAACTGCTCTGGACCTAGAGAAGGAATCAATTCTGTAGTGCTTGATAAAGGTGTTCACAGAAGACTAATCCCTTTCCAAAGAGCCACATAAGCAGCCAGCGCCCTGGTAGAGTGGGCCCTGACTTTGCAGGAAATGTCTTGTTACTGCAAGTATAACAAAAAACAATAAGCATGAGACAACCATTAGAAATCATCTATTTGACATGATTTATTACCTTTATATGATTGTCCCGTCAATGTTGTATCGGAGTTGCCTGTGAACATCTGAAAGGTGTAAAATTCTTTCTCTTTTTTTTTTTTTTTTTTTTTTTTTTTTTTTTTAGTTCTGAGAGATGAATCATCTGACAATGTAAACTATGAAATAACCTTAGGAAAAAATGAAGGATTTCTTCTCAGAGTCATATCTCTCAACTGTACAGATTTTCGCAGAATGTCCAGATTTTTGTCTCACATTTTTGGCGTGTTCCTCCTAAAATCTGCACTTTTCTTGCAAATAGCTGAAGATTGAAGTCATTAAATAATGACAAACATTTGAGTTTAAGACTCCACATCCTTCAGAAAATTCATGCTAATGTAAAACCTATTATTCTATCAACTTTCTAAGTTTGTAAGAGCAATATTTAAAATATGTCCCTATTTGTTCCCCCCAGGTATGCTCAGAGTTACTCTGTGAAATATGAGACAGGAATGACTTACCATAACAGCTTGTAACTCAGATACTCATCTAGCAGAAGTCAGAACAATGAGTAACACTGTTTTCTAATTAAGACCTTTGAACAGCTTCGCAAGCAGGTTCAAAAGGAAGCTGTGTAAGCTTTTCCATCCATACAAAGATAAGATCTCAAGAAAATGTCACCTGCCTTCTAGGTGGATAGAAATATAAAATCTCATTCAAAAACTTTTACTTGAGGTAGGGTAGAAATGGGGGATCTAAGGGTAGACAAGCAGAGATGGCTTAAAGATGAATCTTGAAAGAATAGTACGAAAGGACAAATACTACAGAACCAAGAAATCTAAACTTTGAAAGGTTCCAGGTTCTTGTCAAGGTACCAACTAGAAAAGCTTTTTCACTAACCCATGTATGATTTTATAATAGTAGATTTCTTTTGCCTGCAATACCTGCTGCACATCCTCAGAAAAAAATAGGCCTAAAAGGTATTAAAATTCTATCATTCAGGGTGCCATTTCATGCAATTGAAAGCTGGTATGCATCAAACAACCCCTGTTTGTGTGATTAAGTCCATTTTGTGAGGAAGCTTATGGTAATTGCCCTTGGTCAATGACAACAGAAGGGGGAAACCACAGACACCTGGCATACCTCTCAACTGTACAGATTTTCGCAGAATGTCCAGATTTTTGCCTCATCTCTTTGATCTGTTCCTCATAAAATTTGTGATTTTCTGGCAAATCACAGGGATGATCTGTGGATTGAAGTCACTAAATAATGATATACCTTTGTGTTTCAGACTTCATATCCTTCAGATCGAAGTATATAAGAGCAATATTTAAAATCTGTCCCTATTTTTGGGCCTTTGTCCCCCCATTCTGTCAGGCTTTGTCCAGATTCTTTGAGCTAAGAGGTTGAGAGATACCTGGGCCAAAAGGGGAGGAGACACCACAATTATCCTTAGGAAGTCCTTCTGCACCTTTACAAGGATGCTGGTTCTCACAGGAAAGTTTAGAAAGGCATATAGGAACCTTCTTGCCCATGAGAAGGAAAGGTGTCTTATCTTCTAGGCCTTTGTGCAAAGTCCTGGAGCATAATTTCTTTAACTGTCTGTTGTGTTAAAGGCAAACAGATCCACTTGAGAAGTTCCCCAAAGGTGGACCAATTCCTAGAAGACCCCTAATGGATGCAACTTCCATTTGAGAGGGTGTATCCACTTCATGCTTAGACTGTATGCAATAGTATGCTTTGCTCTAACTATGCAGCCTGAGGAGAAAGACTGCACTGAGTACCTAATTTTTAGGTTACCATAAATACTAACTACAAAAGGGGTACAAACTGGTACCCCTTTATTTATGTACCATATCACTGTGATGTTGACTGTGATTCCATGTCCTGCACACCAAAAATGGTTCAGAGACTTGACAGCAATTGTTACAGACATAATTTCTTTGACATTTGTGTGGTTTAATTTGTCTTGCTTATTCCAAAGCCCATAGGCTTTCATCTCCTTGGATATAGCTTCCCAAGTATTATGCATCTGTCGTTATAAGTTGAGTGGGGGGCTTGAAAGGTAAAAGCCAGACCTGGATTGAGAGACAACTAATTCAGCAAACAGACTGACTTCTAGTCCACAAATCCCCAACACTGGAATTTGAAATGAAACCGGTTGCTGGTGTTGGGTTCAAACAGACTTAATGAACCACTGAATATTCCTCACATGAAGCCTGGCCAAATGAATCAAGAGATTAGTAGAAGCCATGAAATCTAGAATTCTAAGATCCTCCCAGACAGAAGACAAACTCTGGTTAGAAAATATCAGAAACTATTCCTTGTAGCATTCCACTTTGTTCTACAAAAGCAAAGCCATCATGAAGGATGTGTCCACTATGCAACTCAGAAACACTACCCTGTGATCTAGGATGAGAGAAGATTTCTCTATATACACCTGAAAATCCAGGCTGAGAATTTTTTTTTATCCAAGCCAGAGACTCTTGATAACTTGTGTAAGAATCTGCAAAAGTAAGGCAGTTGTCTAAATATGGAAAATTGTGAATGACCTGCAACCTGCGATGGGCTATTGTAGCAGTTAGACACTTAGGAAGCACACTCATAGCTGCTGACAAACCAAAGGGCAATGCTGAAAACTGAAAATGTAAACCAGACATAGAAAATGTTAAAAAGTTCTAGAAATCTTAGAGTTTGAATGTGGTATGGTTTAGAAAGAAGGGTCTATGACGGCTGTCCAGGTTCCTCCTATCTTTGGCACAAGAACAATACATCAAAAGAATAATTTCCCACTAAGTTCTAAGTGCTCTTTAATCCCTCAATACAGCTTCTGATATAGAATAAGAGGGAACAGGGAGGTTTGATTGTCTCAATGAAGAAGGATGCCTTGAAAAAGAAGATACCCCGCTGCAAGATGTAGCCTTTTTTGAATGATTCTCAGACTACATATATCTGAAGTTATCTAATGTTAGAGAGGATAGTGAAGACCTAGATTTTCAGAAAGCTTTTCTGCTTTTCTGGATTGCCAACGTGGGGATGAAAAGAATGTGAAGGGGTATGTAAGTCGGTGTATTTTCTCAGATTGTCCTTCATTTTAGGAGGACCCTCCTCTCTCATCTTAGAACCTACCTGCAATTGCTTTTTCTGTTTTTTTTGTTTGCCTGTACCTTGGTGGGAATTTTTCTTTTGTTTCCTGAAGAGGAACCAGAACAGGAAGAAAAGTTTCTATTACATTTTGGCAAGGAAAGCTGAAAAATCTGAGTAACCCTCTGAATTTTCCTTCTTTCCTCCAACCTTTCAAGGACCTCAGCAGAGGAAGGACCAAATAATATCATCTCTTTATCAAGGGAAGCATTCAGAATCATAGCATGGACGTCCTCTACTAAAATCAGAGAAAGTACTTAGGTAAATTTTCTTATCACTGCCCCAGTGGCAGCTGCTCTACAAACAGCATCAGCAGTATCATGAACACGTTTTAGAAAATAAGCCAAAGGAAAAACTACTACCAACTTCCCAGAGCAGCAGAGTCCAACAAAAATAAAAGCAAATAATTCAAGAACACTGATGGACTCAAGGAAGGCACAACTCTCCATGTTAAAAACTTAATTTATTGTAGGGCATAAGCACTTTTGCACAAACTGGTGCTTCACCAGTCTCAAAAACTCTACCAATAACAAGAAATTTAAATATGTGCATAGAATCAGTGGCCAGTGCATGTTTTGACAAAGCCCTAGTTGTGCTTCACTTTTGTATATAATAAAATGCTCCTTTATTCTCTCCCTTGAAGCCCTATCATTCTTTCCTATATAAAATTTGGAACATTCCTTACAGTAGGCTAAATAAACAACATGTTCTGTACTGCAAGCAGCAAATACATGAAACTCATAATCCCCTTTTTGGTCTGGATGTGTAAAGTTTGCACTGCTATCAATGTATGAGCACATTGAACACCCACCACAAGGCATCGTAACTTTGTTTCTATTCTACACAGGATCCATGGTGGAGTAACAAAGCTGTCTTTCAATGATTTCATGTTTCTAAAAAAGAATTTGGGAGTAGTGTATATCAACTTACTGATATCACGGTCCGTTGTTAAAATTCCCCAATGTCTCAACATTCATATAGGAAGAAACATCAGAAGAATAATATAAGGGAACCCTAAGTTTATACTCCTTTCTTTTATCCTTCATTGCCTGATGTGTCCTAGAAAAATAAGGTTTAGCTGTCCTAGATCTAAGAGACTGAACCTCACCTATGTTCCTTAAAATATGTGTATCACTACCTCTATCAACCAGTTCAGCGTGTAAAATATTAAGTTGGTTGTCAAAATCACTACTACAAACATTAAGCCTAGAAGCTCTGAATATTTGATTCCTGACAACATTATGAAAAAATGTGTGTGGGGGGAGGGGGGGCATGCTGTCTCTAGCTAATAAATGATTAACATGACATGACTTCCTATATAATCTGGTAAACAAACCCCCATCACCATCCATCTCTACAGTGACATCCAAAAAAATCTATTTTACTAGAGGATACAGAAATAAATCTTAAAAATGTTGTAGTATTGTTAATATATTTGTCAGATTCCCTGAGTTCATCTTCTGTTCCATTCCACAGAAGGAACAAATCATTCACAAACCTTCTATAAAATACTACTTGTTGTTTATATGGTCCATTGAAAATACATTTGTCCTCCTATACGGTCATGACTGAACTGGCATAGCTATTGGCACAAGATGTGCCCATAGCTCCCCCATTCCTCTGCCAAAAGATTCTTTCATTAAACAATAATACATTGTTCTCTAATGCACACTGTAAAATAGAACCTTAACAAGCATACTCTCTGACTCATCAAACTGTGAATGCAGCCTCAAAAATTCTTGCATCATACCCAAACCCAAGACATTGTGTATGACAGTAAATAAAGAGGTCACATCCAAGGTGACCAACAGCAAATTCCTGGTAGCAACAGTAGATTGTTTCAAATGAGTATATAAATCATTCAAAAAATGGTGTGTATCTTTCAAAACATGTGCTACAACACTAAGCAGTGGTCTCATGGACTTTTCTAAATAAATAGATATGGGTTTGGTAAACCAATTCGGTCATGGCCGCATGGGAGGACAAATAGATTTTCAATGGACCCTATAAACAACAAGTAGTATTTTACAGAAGGTTCATGGATGATTTGTTCCTTCTGTGGAATGGAACAGAAGACAAACTCAGGGAATTTGAGAAATATATTAACTCATTAACTCCGGCTACCATCTCATAGCGCCTCTGTGCTTAAATGAGACGTGTGGAATTTTATGATGTTACCCTCAGTGTGCCTTTCACAGGCGCAACGTACTTCCCAGTCCTATTTCAGCCCCATGTCATGAAAACTAAGTTGAAAAAGTAACTGAACTTTGCCAGTCACCTTCTCAACTTAGTTTTCATTCTGCAATAACAGTATGTTTACATTTAATTTTTTTTTAGTAAATCGGCTTTTTCATACCAAGCCAATTCTGCCTGGATTCCTTGAAACAAGTGGTGGCAGCCAATCAGGTTAGCGAAATTCTAGCCAACATTTGCATAACACCTCCACCCCCACACCTCCCCCACCACCCACCCAGACCTGTTGCCGTTATTTTAGAATAAATAGAGGGGTCCACCAGTTAATATTTTCTAGAAAATTTGGTTATAAAAGAACAAAAATTATAACACTAGAAACTGCTGATTATAAAATGATAAAAATAACGCAGACAAGGGTGAAGAAGTCAGTAAAAATAAAGAGAGACATAGGACACAGGAGAATTTATGTAATGCACCGAAAAAGAAAATAAAACAGTGTAAGAAATTTCTCTATGTGGAAGATTTTCAGTCCATATATCTCTAGTTAATCACTGTATATTAATCAGATCAGACAATAGCAGTAGAAGTAGCAAACAAACTCATCATAAGTAAAAAAAATAATAATAAAAAATATACAATTGTACAGAATTACTAAGTATTCAAAAGTAATCCAAGCAAGGCTAATAGGACTAGCTCGAATGTCAAACTGATGGGGGGAAGGGATGTGAATTTAACATGTGTACCAATAACACTTTGTTTTACAGCATAATAAATTGCCTGATAAAAAGTATATGTATATATATATATATATATATATATATATATATATATATATATATATATGTGTATATATTTAGAAAGCTTGTGAGGAAACTATTACTCTGTTTTTGTTTTACTTGGATCGCTTGTCTAGTAAAAGTAATGTCTTTTGGCTTTTCCCGGTTAGGGGTCGCCACAGCGGAACTCTGGTCTGCTAATGATTGGCAGTGGATTTTTACGGTGCTGAGTTGCCAGCCTGACACCCAACCTTCTAAGAAGGCACACCCATTCAATTTAATAAAGTCATGTTTCTTTTTTTAAATTGTATACTTTTGCACCTTGCTGCCTGTCAACCAGCTATCTACTGGCTCATTTGTCCTTTAAGGGGCGAGAGCTATTCCTAGCTCATTCACTCCAGTTGAAGGGAGAGATAATCAGAGTCAATATCCTAGCAAACAATAGGGTATTTTTACAGCTGCAGTCTAACCACACTCCCCTGTGGCAATGTGGGCTCCACAAAACAGCAAAGGGACCCCCTATGGCCTTGATATGCAGGCATGCCCGCTCTTTGACATCTGTCCCGAAGGGCTACTAAAAATGTTATTTTATAGTTATGTGCCAGTGTTGATGTGATTTATTCTTTAAACAATTACTTAGAAGAGAATCTAAATTAAACCTAGTTAAAACTGGAGTTCTGTAAAGATTGGCGTATGGGAAAGCAGGATAAAACTGATCTTCTGTCGCATTTTGTTTTCTTACATCTACATTATATATGTAATAAGGTAATAATAAGTCAGATGTGTTAGGTCATATTTTGATACATTAATATCACTACTTTTTCAGGAATACTCAACATCAGATAAAGAAGGTATATACTAACCAAAATGTTCCGTCTGTGTTGTCCATTTTTTTTTATTCTTCCTCAACCACCCACCCTCCGAACCCCCTGATTTTTTCTTCCTTTATATATATATATATATATATATATATATATATGTACAATATATATATATATATATATATATATATATATATATATGTACATACACACACATACACACACACATTATATATATATATATATATATATATATATATATATATATATATATATGTACATACACACACATACACACACACATTATATATATATATATATATATATATATATATATATATATATATATATATATATAGTGGGCACCCACTCGGCATATTAGTGGAGTGGCGGTCCTTGGTATTGTGACTTTTTTTTTTGCATGCATTTTGTATGGCCATGTATCTGACATTTCAAGGACATGTGCTTGAATTGCCTTTATCCAGGCTAGCCTCTGCAGTATTTTGTTGCATATACTTCTTGAGTTTGTACGCATGATCTTTGATCCATTTGTGTATTGGAAAGGTAGAGGAGGATATGAATGTTCAGAAAGAGATGTGTTTTTGGACCTGGTAGTGAAATTTAACTGTAAATTATTTATATGCATACTTCTCGACTGTCCACATTTTCACACAATGTCCAGATTTTTGCCTTGTATTTATGGTCTGTTCCTCATACAGTTTGTGGGTTTCTGGCTAATCATAGAGGCTGCAGTCACTAAATTATGACTTGCATTCAGGTTTCAGATTTCATGTCCTTCAGAAAGTGCATGCTAACACAAATCTGGTTATTCCAGCAACTTCAAAAGTTTATAAGAGCAATATTTAAAATCTTTTCCTATTTTTCGGCCATTGTCCCCATTATTTTAGGCTTTGTCCAGATTTCTTGCGTTAAGAAATTAAGAGGTATGTTTACATGGAATGTATACTTTGTAGTTTAGATAGTCGATTTGTTTAAGGTTTCAAGTGAAATGTTAAGTACTACAAAAGTCTGCTCTCTGTTGTCAATATATTGCTTAGTCTTGATTTTCAATTTGGATCATGTTATGTACTTGTATTTTATAGTATTTTGCAGATGGAAGGTGCTGCAGCAGGTTACATATGAATGTAATGAAGTAAAGACGAAGGCCTTACTTAGCAGCAATGTGAAAGATACACCTTTATGCATGTATTTAATTCTCTCCTACTGCCTAATATTTATACTTAAACTAAGCAGTGAACAATGTGTTACTGTCAGGCAGTATAGCTGTTTTAGCTACATATGTTGAATTGTTAGTCAATAGCCAGTGTAGTGCACTTTCTTTCCTGATGTTTTGTTTTAGTAGGTGGGGTCATACGTTAGTTTTGAAAATCTGAAAAGATTAAACATTATGCTTTATTTACTTTTTGTTATATTTTAATAAGGGAAATGCTATATTCATATTGTCATGAATAATAATTTTCTTGACAGAGATGTAAGCCAATATATTGTGTCTTTGAGGATTTCTGTGTGGTCATCAGCATTATTTGGGGATAACAATAAGTAGAGGTTTGCTTTATTTAATTTTATGGTAGACATCAATATTTCAAACTTTCTAAAATGTGTAGGAATTTTTCATTATTTTGCCATGGCACACTGATTGGTTTGTAATACGGTTATTCCTCCTGCTTATTTAGTTATGCAATCAATTCAAGTTATGTTGTATCCTGGATAGTATTTAGTCATCTTCTAAGCCAAGTTTCCATTATAGCAAGTGTAAAATATCTTTATGCCTGGGGAGCAGTCCTGTATCAGGGGTATTACACTGTGAAAAATAGAGCATGGACTGGGTTGTATACTGTATCTCCACAATGGAGGAAACGTTTGAGCACATTTACCTGTGATGGAGGTTGGAAAAGAATTTTCTTTTTATATGAATGTGGGGTATTTTGGATTCATATTCGCAAGCTGGCAAATGGTATTTATGGAAGTGTTTATGTGAGTCACATTTTCTGCCATTAGTTTATTTGAACTGCCTTACTGGATTTGAATAGGAATGGGTAAAGGATGCATGTTTGTGATAGTTATATGTATTGCAGTTTAGTATGTCTTTACTAATGATTACATTATCAGAAATAGTTGTAAGAAGGCGGAAACTGGCTTGGTAAAGTATTCCTTTGTAGAGGAGGTAGCTGCAACCATGGCTCTGCTGTGCTACATTGCTTTTGAATGCTGCACAGGGACTCCCTTGCAGAACCAAATCCAGCAGTAGGCAACTTAGGGAGTTACCTAGGGCCCACTACCTTGGGGGGGGGGGGGGGCTAGCAGTCAGATTGCTAAAGTGACTGGAGGCAAAACAGTTTATTGTGTCACTGGACTACTGCAAGGAGTCATGCCATATTGTCTCAGCTGATCTATTTGTTAGAATATTGTAGTACAGATACAGTGCAAGAAGCACAAGTTATCTTTAGCTCAGGTTTCAGTGATAGTGACTATAATATTTTTTATGTGTCCAGCTTTCAAGAATCATTTATATGTTAACAATATGCACATACTGTATTGAGGAAAACTGATGATATGTCTGAAGAAATGTTGGAATGATGGATAAACAGTGCTGATAAATATATCTAAACCTTCTGCACGTGTATTCTGATTGAGTCTTTATACTGAACAATGTCTGGGTGGTATGTGAGGCTTAGTTACATATATTTTACTGCTGATTTTTGACATTGGTCACACAGATATTTTGGACAATATTTCTACCTCTTTCACTTCTGTGTCTTATTGTAACCAGAGACATGGTTAGGTGTTATACTATTTCTAATGAATTATAATGAATGCCTACTCAAAACGTTATGTGCAGCAATTATCACCTGTGTCTCAGCATGCATAACTTGCAAGTAAATAAATGCAGCTCATTATCACATTAACAATAAGTGCAGTTCCACGATAGCACTGAGCCATTATCACTTTTAAAGTAAAACTCTCAGCAGCTGTCATTGTTGAGTAGAGGTCATTATCACATTGATGCATGCACAAGCCAGATTTGGGTTTTTGTCTATGTGGAGTCATTTCAAGCCATTCCCCAGCACTTTCTTTCCATCATTTGTACAATTTGTTTGATACACAGTAAAGTCCTCATTGTGGTTATATGATTCCCAGAAGAGACCAATATGCATATAAATGTCTTGGAGAAGAGAACGTTCTTTTCAGAGTTGCAAGCCTTTCAGAACTCCTTCCTCTAGGGATAATTGCTATCCAAACGGACAATATGTCACTGGTTTGGTACATCAACAAACAAGGGGTAACCATCCCCTTTACCAACAAGCAGTAAAAGTTGAGCTGTGGGCTTACCGATGGAAATGTTGCATTCTAGTGCTTGTGCATAGTAGGACAGACTGCTGAAGGGGTCACTGGGGAGATGTTTTATGTTGTTCTTGTGCATACCTAGGTAGACTGCTGAAGGGTAATTGGTGGGAATGTTTAATGTTGGAGTCAGTGAAGATGCACTGAGATTACTGTCTCAGAGACCATGAGCCGATATGAACAAGGTTCCCACTTCCCAGTGAAATGGCGGAAGTCAAGATGCAAACACTGTGCCAGCAAGGATAAACATGCTGAACCATCATGGGGATGCCCGACCTGCAAGATCAACCTGTTCGTTGAATGCTTTGGTGAGTACCATGACCATACGGGTCTAACAAATTGCTGATAGGAGTAAAATGTACAGTATACATTGTACAACATAAAAATTGTGTCTAGTTGTCCCCGACTCTTCAGCTCAGCCTAATTGTGCTGCTTTCCTAGATAAGCATGGCCTCAGGGGTGCCACTGTGATACAATGTTTCCCTTCCGGAAAGGACACGTGCAAAAAGGCAAAGCCCGAGTCAATCTTAGTCTTTTCACATGTTGTCTTGGTTTAGCTCTCCATGTAGTCTCCCTCCCTTCTGGTGTAGCAAATGTAAGTAGGTCAGGGCAAGAGACTTTACATTGGCTCCCTCCTTTGACTCCTTATGGGCATTGCTGAAAGGACACATGTAAAGGGAAAAGGCAGAGGTAAGGCAGAGTGTTGGCACTGCATGCAATCGGGAGTCCTTGCTGCTACCAGCAGTCTGAGTTGGCAGCTAGCACAAGTATGGGACTCTTCAGACACCCACAAGCTGAAGACTCATGCCTGCCCTTGGCATATTAGTGGAGTGGCGGTCCAGGGTCTACTTCACAATGTCGAAGGCGGACAATATCGAAGCTGATATTGTTGGTACCACAACATCGAATGTGCAGAACATCGTGCAGGAAACAGAAATCTGCGTAGGGGGAGATTTCCATTTACCTCAAAGTAGTGTGGTCTCGGAGTTGGAATATTTAAGTAGGGGGTGCAGGGGGGCTTGCCCCCTACCTACGCTAGTTAGTTTTTATTTTTGTTTGTTTTGTTTTTATTAAACGTTATTCAATGTTTTACTACATCGATCACTAGAGGTCGACCTTTAGTGATTCGATGTAGTAAGATTTCGATAACGTGATATAGACACGTGGTCCTTACCCTGCATTTTCTCTTTACATGTGCCCTTTCTCTACCCCCTTGTCAGTTACTGGCCAAACGCTTATGCAGCAAGGCCTGGAAGCTTTCTGTTTATAGATTTGTGCCAACTGCCCTACTGCTGCAGGGTGGATCACTGGGTGTTCTACCCAAATGCCATGGATCTTAGGATCGACCTGGATGGCAGATGGGAACTTGGAGACTCTTCAGCTCAGTCCCATAGTGCTGCTTTCCTAGGTAAGCATGGCCTCAGGGGTGCCACTGTGATGCAATGTTTCTCTCCCAGAAAGGACACATGAAATAAGAGAAAGCCTGAGTTAGTCAGTCTTTTCACATGTTGCCTTGGTTTAGCTCTCCATGCAGTCTCCCTCCCTTTTGGTGTAGCAAATGTATGTAGGTCAAGGCAAGAGACTTTACATTAGCTCCCTCCTTTGAGTCCTTATGGCCACTGGCCAAAAGGACACATGTAAATGGAAAAGGCAGAGTGCTGGCACTGCATGCAATGGGGAGCCATTGCTGCTACCAACAGTCAGAGTGGGCAGCCAGCACATGTATGGGACACTTCAGATGCCCACCAGCTGAAGCCCAATTCCTGTCCTTGGCATATTAGCGGAGTGGCAGTCCTCACCCTGCTGTTTCTCTTTACATGTGCCCTTTCTGTGCCCCCTTGTCATTCATTGTGTATAATTTGCTGTTTTCAGGGCTGGTAGGTATGTACCTCTGCAGCATCACTCATTGTGTCTCATTTGGTGTTGTCAAGGGTGGTAGGTATGTAACTATGGATCGTCATCACCAGTTATGTACCTTATCAAAAGAGTAATGCCACTGAGGACAGGAGTGAAGATTTGGATGAGCTAACCAGGTAATGCTACTGATATACATATATGTGTAGTCTTCCAATACATTTGGCAAACATCAGTAGTAACCTGTTTCCATTTCTTTCCTTTGCAGGTGCATCCACATGGCTTCATGAGCAGGAGAATGAATGACAAGTGAGAGCGTGGGTGTGTGGCCATTCCTACATTCACTGGGCTGCCAGACATGCCTCCAGAAGTGAAAACAACTACAACTTGAGCTTCCCCACATCTAGTGTGAAGGTATACTGGATTGCAAGAAGAGGTATGCATTGGAGTGGACTCCTGCAGTTGTTGGAAGAGAAGTGTTCGATCTACCCTGAGCCTGACATTCCTGTGCTGCACATTAGAGGAAATGATGTCATCACTCACCCACTCGGAAGGCTACGGTTTCAAATCAGAACAATTTTTGAACACCAGTAGTCGTGGTGGCCACATTGTCATTTTGTGTGGTCTGACATAATTCCTCGCCAGATATGGAAAACAGCAAACAGTCAATGGGCAGCACACAAGGTCAGACGTTTACAGAATGGGTTCATGCATGGCTTGATGCACAGGGTCTGTGGATCAACAATTGGCCATGACAGTATCACCACAGAAGATGTTCACCTTTTCAGAAGTGATGGTGTTCACCTAACTGAGGATAGCATTGCGTTGTTCTTGACTGACCTCCACAATGGTGTGATGACAGCTATGCACGCGATATTGGTAACATGCAGCTAGTGAGAACGAAAGGACAACAGCCATGATGAAGTAGAACCAGTATGGTAAGAAACTCTACTGATTGTTATATTTTATGAAGACCATTGTCAATACTGACAACACAGGAAACGAACTGCTAGGGAACTTGTACACATGCTGAGTAACACTTCATTTTCATATCGTAAAAGAACTATTTGCATGCTGTCTGCAGGTACATATAACCATTTGATTATAAATTGTGTTATGTAAATTATGATACTTTTCTTAGCTTGGCAAATAACTGTGGTAGGGAGATGGTGAACATGCTAAGTACGAACTGTTTGAGGAGAGTGCTACGTAAAAGAAAATATGTCAATAACCATCCTGCACAGATATCACATTATGTTTAGGACTTCGGTTATGAGAATTATGATATTGTTTCATATTTGGTGAACATGTCGGTATGCTAAGTAGTAGCTTATTTTAAAGACACTAATAGTACTTGCAAGATATAAGAACTGCATCTGCATGCTGTGCACATGTCCAGATTTCACAGTTTGTTTGGGAACATGGTTATGAGAATTATGAAGTTTTTATATTTTACTAAATAACTATTAGGGAGCATGTCATCACGGTAAGTAATACCTCATTTTGAAGGCAGTATTAGTAGTTACAGGATGGAAAAAGAACTGTCTGTATACTGGACAAATGTACAGATATCATATTTTTCTTAGGACTTCGAATATGGAAATTATGATTTTTTTTCATATTTTGGTAAATACCTTTGCTAGGGTAGCATGTAATTGTGCCAAGTGATACCTCATTATGAAGACAGTGTTAGTCTTTAAAACATGATAAAAGAACTGTGTCTGTATGCTGTACAGATGTACAGATATCACAGTTTGTTTAGGACTTGGGTTATGGAAATTATTAAATTTTTCATATTTTGGTAAATAACTTTGCTAGGGAGCAAGTAATTGTGATAAGTAAAACCTCATTTTAAAGACAGTGTTTGTCCTTACAACATGATAAAAGAACAGTGTCTGTATGCTGTGCAGATGTACAGATATCATAGTTTGTTTAGCACTAAGGTTATGAAAATTATTAATTTGTTTTCATATTTTGGTAAATAACTTTGCAAGGGAGCGTGTCAATGTGCTAAGTAATACCTCATTTTGAAGACAGTAGTAATACTTACAACATGGTAAAAGAAATGTGTCGGCATGCTGTACACATCAGTTTGTTTAGGACTAATTTTTATATTTTGGTAAATAACTGCTAGGAGGAAAGTAGTTGTGATAGGTAATACCTAATTTTGAAGACAGTGTTTGTCCTTACACACAATAAAAGAACTGTGTCTGTGCTGTGCACATGTACAGATATCAGTTTGTTTAGCACTAGGTTATGAAAATTATGAATTTTTTCACATTTTGGTAATAACTTTGCAAGGGAGCATGTCAATGTGCTAAGTAATATCTAATTTTGAAGACAGTAGTAATAGTTACAACATGGTAAAATAAATGTGTCTGTATGCTGTACACATGTACAGATATCACAGTTTATTTAGGACTTAGGTTATGAAAATTATGATTTATTTCATATTTTGGTAAATAATTTTGCAAGGGAGCATGTCAATACCTCTTTTTGAAGACAGTATTACTACTTACAACATGGCAAAAGAAATGTGTCTGTATGCAGTACACATGTACTGATATCACAGTTTGTTTATTTTTGTAGAATTATGAAAATTATACATTTGCAATATTTCTCATCATTATGGCCATAACATTGCAATGGAGCATGGTGATGACACAAATGATGCACCATTTTGAAGCTGACATTGAGCCACACAATGTGTACACTGATATGCAGTCTCTGTCTGTTACAGGTGATGCGATATTATGCTTTTTTATTTATCAATTATGAGAAATATAATATTAATAATATTACTATGACTATCTCCATAATGAAGCATCACACAGTAATTGCCAAGGTGTAATTTTAAAGCTGACATTCATACAAACAAATCAATTACAAATTGTATGGGTCTACATGGTACATTCACCAAGATATTCTGATTTGTTTTACCAAAAAGGTAAAAAATATGCACAATATCATCATTCCTTGGTAAATATTTCATAATGACTTAGATAAGCTCTATCAATATTTACTGTGTTGGAAAAGTCAGTGTATGCTGAACAACTTTCATGTTTACATTTTTAGTCTGGCTATTATGGTTAAAGAGTTATGAACATTTGTTTTCTGTATGGCATTACAAATGGATTATCTGAAAATGAGCTCAGGCTGCACTGTCGTTCCT
The DNA here is from genome assembly GCF_019279795.1 of Protopterus annectens. NCBI lineage: Eukaryota > Metazoa > Chordata > Ceratodontiformes > Protopteridae > Protopterus > Protopterus annectens. The sequence goes on from NC_056751.1 coordinate 360,392,074, forward strand.
ATGGTGGAAGTAAGCAGGCATTTTCCAGAGTGAATGAGTTAAGAATATTACAACATTTTTAAGATTTACTTCTAATGTGTCCTCTAGTAAAATAGACTTTTTGGATGTCACTGTAGAGATGGATGGTGATGGGGGTTTGTTTACCATATTATATAGGGATTCTTGTCATGTTAATCACTTATTAGCTAGAGACAGCATGCACACACTCTCTCACACACACACACACACACACACACACACACACACACACACACACACATTTTTCAGAATGTTGTCAGGAATCAAATATTTAGAGCTTCTAGGCTTAATGTTCGGGATAGTGATTTTGACAACCAGCTTAATATTTTACACACTGACCTGGTTGATAGAGGTAATGATACACATAATATTTTAAGGAACATGGGTGAGGTTCAGTCTCTTAGATCTAGCACAGCTAAACCTTATTTTTTTAGGAGGACACATCAGGCAATAAGGGATAAAAGAAAGGACTAGAAACTTAGGGTTCCCTTATATTATTCTTCTGATGTTTCTTTCTATATGAATGTTATTATGAGACATTGGGGAATTTTAACAACGGACCATGATATCAGTAAGTTGATAAACACTACTCCCAGATTCCTTTTTAGAAACATGAAATCATTGAAAACACAGCTTTGTTACCCCACCATGGACCCTGCGCAGAATAGAAGCAAAGTTATGATGCCTTGTGGTAGGTGTGTGCTCATACACTGATAGCAGTGCAAAATTTATACATCCAGACCAAAAAAGGGATTATGAGTTTCATATATTTGCTACTTGCAGCACGGAACATGTTGTTTATTTAGCTTACTGTATGGAATGTTCCAGATTTTATATAGGAAAGACTGATAAGGCTTTAAGGGAGAGAATAAAGGAGCATGTTTATTTTATACAAAAGGGAAGCACAACTAGTGCTTTGTCAAAACATGTACTGACCACTGATTCTAGGCACACATTTACATTTCTTATTTGTAGAGTCTGAGACTATAAAGGGTGGAGATATAAAGAATCAAGCTGAACAATTGGAAGCTAAATGGATTATCAGGCTGAGGGAAGATTTTGGGCATGGGTTGAATGCGTTTGTACCCATTAAACCCAAACTGAAGTCAAGACCACTAGCCAGATGAGAATATTTGCCTTTGTATCTGCAATTATATATGTTTGTTTTCTTGTTAGCTGAATCAGTATTTTTTACCTGCTTATAGGACATTTTATAAAAAAAATTTATATAGTTTTTATGTTGTATTTATATATGCACGTTTTATGTGCTGTTTAAATAGCATATATTTTAGTTGTGTTTCTTTAAATTTTGTGGTCATGTGACTTAATACTGTTTCACTTTTCTGTTTTAAAAAACAGCTATGGTTTAATGTGTTTATCTGATGAAGAAGTAGTACCTGCGAAAGCACTTATGACCTACAATAAATAAAGTTTTTAACCTGGAGAGTTGTGCCTTCCTTGGGACCATCAATGTTCTTGGAACATTTTAGAAAATGTTTGGTTACCTAAAACAAAGAAGATACTAATTAATTCAGAGATGCCTTAGTCTCTGAAGGAGGGAGCTCAGCAATTAACTTTCTCATACAGAAATAAGGAAACTAGCATAAACATAAAAGTTATTCATACAAAAATCAATTTAAAAGATCAAGTGATAAAACCATGCACAGGAGAACCAACGAATCATAGTGGTAAAACAAGAACAAAATAACAGCAAAGTAACCCACTTGACCCACCACGGCATATGTAAAATGTCTTTCATTACAAAAACAGGATAAGCGCTTACAAACCATAGCTCTTCTTCAGATCAATACATACAAAAGTACCTCACCACTTTAAAATACTAATGCTTGTCTTTTCGGCTTTTCCCGGTTAGGGGTCACCACAGCAGAACTCCGGTCTGATTTTTTTATGGCGCCGAGTTGCCAGCTCGACTCCCAACCTTCAGCGAAGACACGTCCATTCACGCATGTCTTTCGGAGGCCACCTGACCGCGGGGAGGACATGCAGACTCCACACAGAAATTAATCCCAGCGACTCCCATTTAACACACACCTGCTAAATACAATAAATTCACACCTTACCAAGTTAGCTAATAACAGCTGCCACCTTGGTCTACACCCCCTTAAGGCCAGTTTCAGAGGTTGCTGTACATGTAAGACCATAAAACCAAAGGAATGACCCACATAAGATTTTAACATGTTGAGCCAGAGCATTGTGTATTGCCCCAGATCTGATGTCTCTTGCATGTTGTAAGACACGCTCCTTCAACATACGATTGGTCTTACCCACATAAAATGAGGTACAACATACACACTTAGCAAGATAAACCAGATTCTTCATCCTACAATCAGCATAAACCTTCAACTTATAGATCCTCTTGTGAACTGGATATTTAAAGAAATTGGACTTATCAATGAGGCTACACCCCTTGCAGCTTCTACAGGGAAAGGTACCAAACCTGTCAGACTTGGTCGTATCCTGCATCTTAGAATACAAAAAATGAATCATTGCAAATAATCCTTTCCAAACTAAGAGCATATCTAAAGCTGAAAGATGGAGCTGGACCCACTATCATCCTGATTTTATCATCTGGGTGTAGAATCTTCCAGTTATTTTAAATTACTCCCGAATCTTGTGCATGTTACTGTTGCACCTCATAATTACCCTTGGATGTTTGAGTGACTCCTTCAATGGCACAAGTGATGGTTGCTGATCTCTATGTGAGGGTGGGGCTTCACAATCCCCAAAGGCTCCAAGTTCCTTCTGTTTAAACCATTGTTTAGCCTCCGTTCGTCTCCACATATAGTGGGTCTTCCTCATACTCTGAATGTCCCATTTTGGATAACCACATTTCTTAAAACTAGTTAATAAAAAATCAATTTCCTCCAAATACCTATAATCCTCTGTGCACAACCTGGAGGAATGCATTATCTGACCTTTCATCACATTGTTGAAAATATGTTGTGGATACATAACTATCACATATCACCAAGGTATTGCTCCAACAAGGTTTATGGTATGTCACAGTCTGTAAGCAACCAAATTCATCCTTAAACACTTTCACATCTAAAAAATCAATTTCATATTGAGAGTGGTGAACAGTAAAAGCAAGGAAGTTGGTATTGGATTCCAAATAGGAAACAAACTCCTGTAATTGTTCTTCAGTGCCAGTCTGAAGAATGAAAAGGTCAACAAATCTCTTACAAAAGCGTACATGATGCCTCCAAGGATTCCTCTCACTGTACATGTATTGATCTTCCTAGTGCGTTAGCACCATGTTGCCATAGGTGTTAGCACAGGCTGTTCCCATAGCAACCCATTTCTGCAGATAAAGGTTGCCAAATAAAAAAACATTATTCTCCAAAACCAATCTTAAAAAACTGCAGATCTGAGAAATCATAGTCGGCTCACAAGCACAGCTCTTAGTCAAGAAATCCCATATAGCTGTAATACTTTGCTCAATAGGTTTAACCATGAATAAGCTATTCACATCTAAAGTTACAAGCATCAGATCTACTGTGTTGTATATACAGACCATGAATTCAAATAAAGAAGTAAAAAAAAAAAATCTGCTGTATCCTTCAAAATGGCAGGAGCAAACGACAGCATCGGTTTGAGTTTGTTCTCAACCCATATAGATAAGCACTCAGTGACCCATCCCCGCCCCAATACTATCAGTCTCAGGGGTGGATCTTCACTGTCCTTATGCACTTTGGGGAGTCCTTTAATCACAAGTATTCACTGGTTCGTTAAACTTAACAAAATTACGTCTCATCAGAGATCTTGCATGTAATATGCAACTCTTCCAACAATTGTCCAACACCTATTATAATTTGTCTCTCATCCTGATCAGTTATTTCATTGTATGTGTTCACATCTTGGAGCACTGATAACATTTTGTGTTCATATAACAGAGTCCATGACCACGATTGCTCTGCCTTTATCTGCTGGCTTAATGACATTATTCTTTGAAGCAAGTTGTTTCAAGGCTATGGATTCCTATTTGCTTAAATTACAAAATTATATACATATATATATATATATATATATATATATATATATATATATATATATATATATATATATTATAAAAGTCTCGTTGATTGCCCGAGTGTATAATCTCAGCTATCTCAGATCATGTTCTTATAAACGTATCTACTACCGGGTGGAGAATCATTACAAAAGTACTAGGTTTCTTCAACATCACTCTGTCTTTATTCCCACCTTATATTGTCCCAAACAAACTCTTCAACATAACATTCTGACCAGAGAGTCTCAGATCAGTTAAAATCTCATGTAATTTGGGGGGAGGGTGTGTTAAGCAGGTATATACGTCAACCCTTTATTTAAAATATTTACTTGTTTATAACTATCTTCTTTCGTTTCCTGCCTTTGCTGTCCAGCCTGTCTCTTTGACTCAAGGGCTTGTTCCTGATGGGGATGGGTAGCACAGGAAAACCCAAACAAATTCTGGCTCCCAGCTGTTCAATACTTGAACTCACTTCATTGGTGGTAACTGATGAATCATTCTGAATCAGCGATCTTTCATTGTTATTAACAGGAGCTTGCAGTAAAACATTTCTATTACCAGTAGTCAAACTCCTCTTTCTCAGATGACCCTTGAAGAGAGCCAGCTGAAAAAGGAGTCTTCCTTGGGTCGGGTGTAAATGTAGATAAACCCAAATCTAACGCTAACCACTCATTGGCTGCATCTACTCTCTCTTTCAGCCATACAAAAATATTGCCTTTTACAAAACCATTATAGTCACTCTGTAACTTGCGAACTTTGATTTGCTGCAGCTTGCTTTCATAAGATTCAAAGGTACAAAACAAATTATCTAACTTTATTAAACATAACTCAAAAGGGAATCTCTTTTTGATATCTATCTATTCTCTATTTATTCAATGAGTTCCCTTTCTTATGGTTCAAACTAACTAATTAGTAACCGCATATACTTAAGACTTGTTTGTAGATTTATTTCTTGCCATCGAGCTAAGAGGTCCAGGAAGCTATCCCCATGAGTTGGCAAACAAAGCACCCACAAACCTCTAGGCAAAATCTTATGATGTATACACACCTCTAAATGAAAATTTTGTCACTGGAGGCGTTTTAGTCTAAATAAATCATTCTCAATTTCATAAAAGGCTCTCTTCAAACCTTCATCATTTGTCGTGGCGGTAAAATCCACAGTCACCCCTTGAATAAAATCCACATTCATAAGTGGATTTACCTCTTGGTGAATTAAACATCTGCTCCGTTCCTTAAAAGCCTTAGTAGCTAATACGTCCAGCTAGTAATCCAACTCAATAGCTTCATTAGCTGCACCCACCATGTGTTCTCCATGCTGTAGAAAAACTAAAGTTCCAAGTGATAAAACCAGGCACAGGAGGACCAATGAATCATAGTGGTAAAACAGGAACAAAATAACAGCAAAGAAACCCACTTGATCCACCACAGCGTCCGTAAAATGTCTTTAATTACAAAAGCAAGCCGTAGCTCTTCTTCAGATCCACACATACAAAAGCACCTCACCACTTTAAAATACTAACAACCATCCCAGCAGCTCCCATTTAACACACACGTACTAAATTCAATGAATTCACAGCTTACCAAGTTAGCCAATAACAGCTGTCACCTTGGTCTATGCCCCCTTAAAGCTGGTTTCAGCAGCAAAATTGTCAGGACGATAGTGGGAGTTTGAAAAGGATTCTTTGCAATGATTCCTTTTTGTATTCTAAGATGCAGGATATGACCAAGTCTGACAGGGTTGGTACCTTTCCCTGTAGAAGCTGCAAGGGGTGCAGCTTCATTGATAAGTCCAATTTCTTTAAACATTACGTTAACAAGAGAATCTATAAGTTGAAGGTTTATGCTGATTGTAGGACAAAGAATCTGATTTATCTTGCTAAGTGCATACGCTGTACCTAATTTTATGTGGGTAAGACCAATCGTATGTTGAAGGAGTGTGTCTTACAACATGCAAGAGACATCAGGTCTGGGGAGATACACAATGCTCTGATTCAACATGTTAAATCTTATGTGGGTCATTCCTTTATTTTTATGGTCTTACATGTACAGCAACCTAGTATAAGAGGTGGTGATTTGTATTTGCAAAGTGAGGCTAAATGGATAGTTGATCTACAAGCAAGTTTTAATACAATGTTGCAGCTGAAACTGGCCTTAAGGGAGCGTAGACCAAGGTGACAGTTGTTATTGGTTAACTTAGTGAGCTGTGGATTCATTGAATTTAGTAGGTTCATAAATAGGTAACTAGGCTATGTGCCCGAGGGCATTTATAAGCCTAGCAAGAGTGCATCGGCTTCCGCCGTCCCATTGATTAATTAACTGATCCTCTGTCAAGCAGAGCCAATGAAGTGTTCCCAGGGGTGTATTTTCTGTTACCCATCCACTCGTCAAGGTTTCTCTTGAAGAATGTTAGTGAGGGGCTCTGCCTGATGTAATTTGGAATTTTGTTCCAAAGCATGGGGAGTCTCTGTGACAGGAATCTATCCCTCCAGCATGTTCTATTTATTGTTGTGGCGAGGTTCAGCTCACTGGACCGCATGGCTCGTAGTGACTTGGATTTCTTTAGGTGAAGCATGTCCATCAATTCTGAGTTAGACATGGCTTTGTAAGTCAGGTAGAGATCACCACTGAGTACAGCCGGAGTTTTCTCAGTCGGGCTGCGTAGGACATATGTTTGAGGCCAGTAATCCTCTTGGTGAGGTACTTTTGTGGTCTTTCTAGCTGTTGGAAATGTCTTGTGAGGTACATACCAAATGGGGCATTGTACTCTATGATGGGTCTAATGAGTGATGAGTAGAAGGGCACTATAACCTCTATCTCTAGATGTGAACCCTTTAGTAATTAGATGGGCCACTTAGAAGGATTTCCTAACTACTTTGGCAATATGATTGTCAAAGGAGAGATTACTATCTACCTGGGTCCCCAGATCTCTTATTACCTCTTCTGTATTAAGGGGGCTGCCACCTATGTGGTCATTCTTGGGTGTTTTGTTTTTCCCAAACGGGATGACTATGCATTTTTTGGCATTTAGCTTGAGGCCATGACTTTGACACCAGGTGTCCATCTCAGTAAGGCCCATTTGGAGGATGTCCATGTCAGCCAGAGAGACAATTATGGCTCCCAGTTTGCAGTAATCAGCAAACTTGGTTAGCCATAGTCCTCCTGTGTTTGCCAGTACTTAGCAGAAGTATATGCCAAACAGCAGGGGTCCCAGGACCGAGCCTTGCAGGACACCACTTGTGACTGGTTTAGAGTCGGACCTGGAGTCCACTATTCTTATCATGTGAGTTGTCTGTAAGCCAGTTGGCAACTCATCTCGTGACATAGGGGTTTATGTTCAGGCTGGTGAGTTTTTCTGTAATACCCGAGTGGGGAATGGTGTCGAAAGCCTTTGCGAGGTCAAAGTAGGCTGTGTGAACCACCCTTCCCTTGTCTATGGCCTTGGTGACTGTCTCAAAGAAGTCAACCAGGTTTAGTAGGCATGATCTGCCCTTAACAAAGCTGAACTGGGTCAGGTCAAGTGTTTGGAGGTTCCCAATGTCTTTGTTAATGAGTTCCATGATGATGTGCTCCATAGCCTTGCAGACCAGGCTAGTCAGGCTTATGGGGTGATCGTTACCAGGGACAGTTGTGGCCCCTCCTTTGTTGAGAGGAATAACCATTGCTGTGTGTCATTCTATGGGCACGTAGCCTGTGGAGAGGCTGAGGTTGAACAGCATGTTTAGGTGGGCGGTTAGTTCGTTCTGTAGTTCGTACAAGACGCAGCCTGTGACACCATTTGGTCCCATTGACGCTGCGTTTTTGGCTTTTGAAAAGGCTGTTTTCACCTGTGCGTCTGTGATTTCTGGGACATTACACTTTTCTGGTTGTTGTGGGCCCTTTTGGAGGTGAGGGGGGGGGGGTGAAGTTTGCACTAAATCTATCTGCCAGGATGTTGGCAATATCAGTAGGTTCAGTATATTTTGTGCTATTTTGCACTAGTTCAGTGCATATCTGCGAGTTGCCACTTAGATTCTTAACATAGCTAAAGAAGGCTTTGTGGTTATCTTTTGAATCCTTGGCTATTTTTCTTTTGAAGTTAGCCTTGGATGATTTCATGAGGGACTTCAGTTTCTTACTGATACTGATCAGGGATGTCTTTCCTTCTTGGGATTTGCTTTTATTCTGAAATAGTTTCCTCCTTCTGTTGTATAGCCTGTTTATTGCAGGGGTCCACCAAACTGGTTTCCTTCTCTTAGAGGAGTGAGTCGTGGTTTTGCTAGGGATGGCATGATCCATGCATGCTTGTAGGTGCTCATAGAGTGCATTTGTAAAGGTGTCTGCATCTTGGGCAGCGTCATCCTTTAGCGTGGGGGCTGTGAAACTTACCACCTCTGTCTTAAGTAAGGTGAAGTTTGCTTTAGAAAAGCTTTTTTACTGTGGTTTCCTTAGTTGGGGTGGTGGTGGGGTGTGGACATCCAGAGTGATTAGTCTATGGTCTGATCTAACCAGTGACGGGTTGACCTCCGGTATGGAACACCTGTCGCCCATGTTGGTGATGACCAGGTCCAATATGTTTTCACTTCTGGTAGGGGAGTTTATCAGCTGATCCAGGGCATTTGAGTTGAATTCCAGGAAGCGCGGGGCCTAGGAATTTGTACTCAAGTAGTTAACCCATTGAATGGTAGGGTAATTGAAATAGCCCATTATCAGGGTGTTCGGTAGGACGTTCATGTTTTCCAGTGTCTCCAGAAAGGTGGAGTGGTGGTTCTGGGTCATGGAGAGTGATCTGTAGCAGGCCACAATTTGCATTGCAGATGTGTCCAATGTTAGTTATACATGGATGATCTCGGAGGTATTATGCCACGCCACTAACCTGGAGGTGTAGGTATCCTTGATGAATATGGATACACCCCCTCCTTCTGTGTTTTGGTCCGGGCTCTCTGGAGCCTTGAACAAGGTTTCAGTTACTGCACAGATGTCGACATTCTCCATACTGAGGAGTGCTTTGAGTGCGTGCATTTTGAGATTTAAACTCCTGGCGTTGAGTAGCATAAGCCTCAGTTTTTTGTTAATTGTGATGTTTACGGAAGTGGGTTTGACTTTTGAGCCTTGCCTAAAAAAGGCACTATGGGGGCAGCAAGAGCCTTGGCCAGTATTCAAAAGCCTAGGGGTGACAGATGCAAGCCGTCTCTTGCGAAGCAACGCAGATCGTCGAGCATGTCATCCCAGGCTGACAGACACTGGGATCCCCTTTGAATGACACCAGAAGATTAGCCAATTGTTGAAATTGATATTTTTTTCTTTATACTGAGGTATCATTCTTGGTGAAGGACTACTGCTACTCAGGGTCAGGGTCATACCAGCCTGGGCTACATGATCAGAGAGCTCTTCCATGTCTTTTTTCATGTAGTCCAGGGAGGTACGTCTCAGGTCATTCACACCAGCATGAACAATGACAGAGTCATATTTGTACTTGTTCTGGGGTGACCTGAGTGCTTGTGTTATGTGGCGGATTCTGGCTCCCGACAGGTAGCTAACAGTAACCTTCTGCTTGTCCAGCCTAGTGAGTGGGACATCAGTGTACCTGACTATAGTGTCACCTATTACTAGTGTGTTAGGTATGTTATTTTGCCTTAAGGGCTGTGATTGTGCGGCACACTGATTTTGTGTTTTATGTGTTGTCTGGTTGGTGACAGGAAGTGCAAGTTGTTTGGGTGTCTGCTTTGGAGGTCTCTGATGCTTTTGCAGGTTTTTATTTAGAGCCTCCAAGTATGATTTTGTGTATTTATGTGTATTTTTTGCCAGTGCTGTTTTAGTAGGGCTGTGTGCGGCTGGAGTTGTGGTGCAAGTGTTAAACTTCTCCTCTTGACTGTCTGCTCCAGTCTTGGGTGGAGACAGCTTAGCTTCCAGTTTGGCTGTATAATTGCAACTCTTGCATATGTTAGTGTTTTGTGGTAGGAGGAGAGGGTTGTCTGTGTACATGAGGCAGTTGTAACATTGCCTCAGGATACCTGGATTCACCAGCTGGACCGGACAGTGCACCTGAAGTTGCCCTTTGGTCATGCCTGAATAGTAGGGTGAGCTGCTTAGTCGCGTGGTTGGTGAGGGTTGAATAAAGAGCCTTGTCCTGCTGCGCAATCAGTGTCAGGGTATATTAGTGCTTGCTATTAGGTCTGAGCAAGTGCTGGGCTGTAAGATGCTTTTTGAGTGCTTAGGTTGAGAGTTAGACTAGTTTCAAGGGAAAAAACTGAAGAGGAGACTTAGTGGAGCCGGGAGTAGTTTAACCGTAGCTAACCGGCACTGCCAGTGCGCAAAACCATGCAAACGTGGTTTTTATAGTAGGGAAATGAAAGAGATATAAATTAGCCCAAAATGGCCAATAAGCTACTAACTTCTGGGCTGGAACCACTCCTCCAGGGTCAGATAGGTTGCTCAAAGCTCCCCTCTCTCACAGGTGAACAGAGAAACTTCCTTCTATCCAAGTAAGGTATGGGCGACTCAGAACTAGTATCACAGCCCTGAATTCAGCACTAGCCTGAAAACTGGACTATACTAGCTTAGAAAGGCGGGAAACAAGAAATTATTTTGTTTTTTTGAAAAGATAAAGCAAAAACTGTAAAAAATACACTTAAAACAGCTTTAAATGACTACAAACGATCAGAAAAGGTTATTGCACTTTAGTGTGTAGTCTACAACAGTTAAACAAATTATTTAAACAAAAAACAAATTTTTAAAAGTGCAGGCAGTCAAATAAGTACAATATGCGAAAAAAACAAGCTTTTAAATCACAATAAACGCTGGAAAATCTGCGTTTAGGCGGAAAACAGTTAAGTACAGCAAGAAAGTACAGAAAACTGATACTTAATCACTTCAAAGTCTCTCTTCTAAGCTAGAAGGCTTGTATCAGTTTAAGGCTTTCTAGTGCTACCCAGTAGGTTAGTTACAAGAAAGATGGGAAACAAGCGCAGATGTGGTCTATTAAACCAGATAGTTGAAAGACGGACAAACTGCCCAAATGGTCAATAAACTACAATTTCTGGGCCAAGAACCTCTCCTCTCATGGTAGACAGGCAACCTAGTGCTTACCACTCCCACTGATAAGTTAGAAAGCTTTCCTCCAACACAGAAAGGCTTGCGGGTCTCAGAAGCCTACCAACAGTCCTGGATACAGCAACTCTGTATCTGGACTAGGCTAGTTACAGGAAAGGTGGGAAACGAGCGCAAGTGTGGTTTTTAAACCAGAACATTGAAAGAGATGGAAAAAAACAGCCCAAATGTCCAATAGCTACAATTTCTGGGCCAGGAACCTCTATTCTTGTGGTAGATAGGCTACCTAATGCTTACTACTCCCACTGATATGCTAGAAGGCTTCCCTCCAACACAGAAAGGCTTGGGGGGCTCAGATGCTTACAAAGAGTCCTGAATACAGCAAATCTGTACCTGGGCTATACCAGTAACAGGAAAGGCAGGAAACAAGTGCAAAAACAGGCTTTTAAATCAGAAGGTTGAAAGAGATGGAAAAGCTTCTCAAACGTCCAATAAACTATAGTTTCTGGGCCAGAAACCACTCCTCCTGTGGTAGATAGGTTACCTAGTGCTTACCACTCCTACTAATAAGCTAGAAGGCTTCCCTCCAACACAGAAAGGCTTGGGGGGCTCAGAAGCTTACCAACAGTCCTGGATACAGCAAGTCTGTATCTGGACTTGACTAGTTACAGGAAAGGCAGGAAACAAGCTTAGAATTTATTTATTTTTTGTTACAGAAAAAACAGCAGTAAATATAATTCAAATTGCAGTGCAGGCCAGCACTCCCGAGTATGTAGCAGCACTACAGAAAATGATATTAAAATAAATGCAATTAAATTAACAAATGACTAAAAAACAAGTGCAGAAGGCAGTAAATTAAAAGGCTACTAACAAGCAGTAATACGTGCAGAGTATGAGCGACTGAACAGATAGCACGCAGAAGAGCAACTAAGACAGTTGCAGTAAGAGCAGCTGAATAATATATATATATATATATATATATATATATATATATATATATATATACATATATACACACACACATACATATATATATATATTTTTTTTTTTTTTTTTTTTTTTTTTTTGAGGGAGGGAACAGAGCAGGATTAAGAGGCTACAGGGGTTGTCCTTCCCAAATGCTCTCTTTGTACACAATAGGAGTGCCTGAAATCAGAATATGATCTCGCTGCACTCAGTTGAGTGAGCAAATGAGATGGGTCCAGAAGGAGTAATCAAATACAAATCTCCAAGAGGGGCAGGCAATTTCAAAGCCACCAACATTAACACCAAAAGAAGAACAGGGAGGTTGGGTGGGGAACTAACTGTAGAGAGACAGCCACAACTTCAGTTGAGTTATTATTCAGTGAAAAACACAAATAAATTAAATACAGTACTATATGCAAAAGAGCAGATAAAAGTGTACATAAATTCACTTATACATCCAGCTGATTTCAGGTAGATGTTAGTAGGTGTGTGTTAAATGGGAGTTGCTGGGATTAATAATTTTTATTGGTTGTTATTAGTATTTTAAAGTGGTGAGGTGCTTTTGTATGTATGGATCTGAAGAAGAGCTATGGCTTGAAATTGCTTATCCTGTCTGTTGTTGTAATTAAAGACATTTTAAGCACACCATGGTGGATCAAGTGGGTTTCCTTGCTGCAATTATTTAAAAGACATTTCCAAAAGGGAACCATTACCAAAAATGTCAGACAACCACTAAAGACACTAATTTTAGCTTTTAGCAAATATTTCTGACAGAAAAAAATTCTTTACACAAAATAATGAAGTTGAAGGTATTCCCAAATGGGATATTTAGCTGCCTAGCCTTGATGAAGGGGAAACAGATTATCGATCACTGGAAGCCTGTAGGGAAGAGCACACTTTCATGACAAGAAAGTTCTGAAGTTTTTGTACCCTAGTTTCTGATTTATACTGCTCTCTTCACAATGCACAGTGTCTAGGCTGCAAGGAAGGTGCCCTAAAATTTTGGAAGATGGCGAGCTGGAGCAGTCCTTGGGAGGATGTCCCATATAGCTGAGGATACAGCAACAATGATCTATGTAGGTATAGAATGAATAAAGGACAGATAATGGCTAGATACTGAAATCTGTGGAAGCAGAGCTGCCAAAACACATATGGATGCCAACCTTTATGGTCTGTGGTCATGGTAGTGGACATGTATATATTTGCAAATACATAAAAGCTGTCAGTACAACAACAAAGATAATATGCCAAAAAAGAACTGAGAAGTCACCCATTCAAGTGCCCTTCTTATTTTGACTAAACTCTCTACTTGAGGTTTAGCTGCATTTGTTTTTCATCTCAGTAACCATGGGCAAGGCTGGATTTAGGTACCAAAATACTCTGGTGACACTTAGAAGAATTGTTGGTTATATTAGTTCCCCAACAAACCTCCATCTAACCAAGCTTTATCCCACTGTAACTAGAGCAAGCACTTTTAACTTTGCCTAGTCTCCACAGTAACCATGCCAATCTCCATATTGGCCATATCCTGTAGTAACCCATATAATTCATCTACTGAGGGGATAATTCTTAATGTCTATCTTCTCAATTATTTTTAGAAGGCAAAATTATTAAGAGTCAGTAAAGCTCACTACTGTTCATTCTTGTCCCAGTATCGGAAGTATCCAACAAAGATACTAACAAGGTTAATAAGATCCTGCCTGGAAACAAATCTGACAAAAAGCTGTTGCTTGGTGGTTTAGGACAACCCAAAAATGTTTTCAACCAAACACACTTCTGTCCTTCATCACATCTCCAGCAAATATCAAAAATAGTTTGGAAAATATAGTTGTGTACGTAAATTTACTATAACAGTAGCTGTTCTAATAGGTCAGTGTTGCAGTATCCTAAGCTATTTGGGTTATGTCCAGACCAGGTTATTACCAACAGACAGCTTTTAAAGCTTCAGGTTATTTTCCATGTGTGCTAATTGCAGTGGGCTCGAGTGCAGCCACATAAAATTGCAGTTTGGGTATCAAAATCTTTCGAGCATTCTTACCTCAAGATGGAAGCTATAGCCCTGAAAGGAAAAATGTTATGAAAGGCAAAGCAATATCAAAACATATGTAATAACATACAAAATATACACAAGGGTATATGCAAACACACCCTGGCAGTACATAAAAACAAAGGGGGTGGCTTATGCAACAGTGATTTACTACAGCATCTACTCTTATCGGAAGTTTATTTATACAACTGCACTATATTCAACATTATATCACTGCTACAGTAGCCTAAGCTAGTATGGTAGATTACCACAGTTTAGAAACATTTAGGGAGGAGGACAGAATTCAACAAATATAGGGTCCAGTGGAGGATCATCCTAGCAAAGCTTGCTATGAACCTAGAAAATGAATCAATTTGTAATGTTTTGTAAAAGTATAAACAAAGGACCAAGTTGTGCCTTCGTTGAAGGTTGTGCATCAGGCCTGGCAAGCCGGTACGTAAAAATCAACTGCCGATCATTAGTAGACCAGAGTTCCGCTGTGGCGACCCCTAACCGGGAAAAGCCGAAAGAAACAAACATAAACAGAGGACCAAGTTGCTGCCGCTAGAATGCTCCTAGAGTTCACCCCTTTCCAGAAAGCTACAGAAAAAGCCAAAGTCCTGTTAGAGTGGGCCCTAACCCTGCCTGGAAATATCTTACTTTGGTAAGAATAGTAAAATGAAATAGCATGAGATAATAATCTTGAAACTGAATGCTTTGACAAGGGTTGGCCTTTTTTTCTTACCGTCACAGAAGACAAATACCTGATTGGCTTTTCTGAAGGATATAGTCCTGCTTAAGTAGTATCTGAGCTGCCTATGGACATCCGGACTATGGAGGATTCTTTGTCCCTCAAATTTGGGTTCTGGAAAAAATATAGGAAGATCAACAGATTGGCTCAAAGTAAACTCTGAAACCACTTTAACTGTAAAAGAAAGATTTTTTCTTAAAGAAAACCTTCCTTATTTAAAATGGGGTAAGGCTGACTCACCATAAGAGCTTGCATCTCACATACATTTCTTGCAGAAGTCAGGACAATTACTAACACAGTTTTCCATGTCAAGACCCTCAAATCATCTTGAAAAGGAAGAGCTAGTTTTTCAACTACAAAGCTAAAAATAAGATTCCAAGGATAAACCACCTGTTTTCTAGGTGGATGGATGGATATGGAAACCCCCTTTCAAAAACTGCTCAACTTCAGGATAGGTAAAAAGAGGAGGATCTAAGGGTAGACAAACAGAAATGAACAAAAGATGAATTTTGATAGATGAGTACAAAAATCCAAAAGTAAGGCAAGTACTACCATGCTGTATATGAAGCAACTTCACTTTATTAAAACAATAAACGCGGTATCATAAGCGCTTTCGGGTAAATCCCTTCATCAGATGATAAAACACTAATAAAAACATAGTATCTAATATAGTACAACACAGCCAATGAGAATCAATAGTTTACCCTCCTTTTTGCTAGAGCTGGTTTTTAAGGGACAATATCATTTAATCCTGGATCTTTGTCAGCTCCCAGTCTAAGAATCCATTGCATCTCTCTGTATTAATTTTCATTATACAAGTCACCCATTCTTTGACTTCTATTTACAACACATATAACCATGAAGGCAAATACATCATCACTACGCAATTCTATATGCTTGTACAGTGCATTGTGTTCTTTTCTTAACCTTATATCTGATAGATGCTTAAAAATTCTCTTTAAGTCTGCAATTTGATTTTCCTACATAATATGCAGTACACTGTTGACAGTTCACAATATAGACAACATTTTGCATGTTGCAGTCAGCATACATATTCAAAAAGTAATTCTTGTTGGTCCTGGGGTGTCTAAAACAGTTCTCTTGCAGAATATGCTTACAGGCTTTACAATGTAGGCATGAATAAGTTCCCTTCTTCTTAATGCCTGAATTTTTAAAATGTATAGGTTCTTGACACAAAATATCGTTCAAATTTTTATTTCTTTTAAAAATAAATCTAGGTTGTGTCCCTACAACTCTAGTTATATTCTCATCTGTTAAAATAATTCTCCAGTCTTCTCTAATTATATTACATATACCACCTATATCATTACTGTATGTTAAACTTATTTTCAAACCTTCATTAGTTTTTGAACCTGTGCATCTACCTTATTAGGCCATTTTTTACCTCTGTGTAACCATGGTTTTGCACTTTGTTTTCTATAGAGACTGCTGTTGTCCATTTCCTTTTTCAATAAGTTTTTCTATAACCTCATGCTTGAAAATTATTCTTTAAAGAGTCCAGTTCCTGTATAAAGGAATTTTCATTCGTGCAAAGTCTGGATATTCTAAAGACTTGTCCCTTGACTATGTGTTGGAATACATGTCTAGGGTGCATGTTATCAAATCTAAGCATGCTGTTGGTCCAACAAGGCTTCCTATATAGCGAGGTCTCTACCTCCCCATTTTCTTTCTTGATAATACTAACATCCAGATATTCAATAACTGAACTAGAATAATTCAATGAAAATCTGAAGAAGCTGGTAGTAGACTCTAGATACTTAAAGGATGTTAATTCTGATGTGGTGCCCCTCCCCCCCCCACAAAAAGAAAACATTGTCCGCAAATCTATTGTAAAAGAGAAGTTTGTCTTTCCAATCATGTGCTGCCTCAAATATTACCCTATCTTCCCATTATGCCATGACTGGTTAGCATATGTGCTTGCACAAGGAGTACCCATAGCTATACCTTGTCTCTGGCAATAATACTTTGTTTGGCAAAGAAAAACATTGTTCTCTAATACTAGCCTTAATAAGGAACATAACCATATATTTTCATCTGTATGTATATTCACCTTTTTGTTCAGTATTTCTTCTATGGCAGTGATACCATATTGATTTTCTATGACAGTGAACACATTCTTTACATCTAAAGTAACAAACATATCGGAAATGTCACTGTTCTCTTGTAAATAAACACCCAATGGTTCCAAAAATGTAGCAGTATCTTTCAAAATTCTAGGGAAGGTTTGTAACATTGGTCTAAGAGTGCATTCTAACCAGACAGAAATATTTTCTGTTACCCGGCCCCTACCCGATACTATAGGTCTCATGGGTGGTGGTTTGAGATATTTATGAATTTTTGGTAAGGCTTTAAAAACTGGAATAGTAGGGTGTTGTATATATAAAAATGTCAGCAGTTCATGGTCTAGGAAACCAGTTTTTTCCATGTTAAATAAAGATTTGTGCAGTTTTTGTATATAAGAATTCACCATTAGTGGTGACAGCTGAAGAAAAGTCAGTCTGCCAACTAGCAACAGATCTATTTTTGTGTTGCAAAACTCTTTGCTAAGTACAATAACAGCACCTCCCTTAGCAGCAGATTTTATAACTATGTTGGTATTATTCTTTAGCTCTGCAGTGCATTTCTCTGTGGTTGGTCTAAGTTGAAATACATAGATCTATGTGTATTCTGTAGATACTGTTCAATTTCACATCCACATGATTTAACAAACAACAATAGTGTAGGATTTAAAGTAGGTCAGAAAGTGCTAGGTTGCTTCAAAGCATGAGGTGTTTGAACACTGTTAGTATCATTAAACATTTGCTTCAACATTACATTCCATGCGAAGTATAGCAGCTCAGGTATTAGAGAACAAAAATCTGTCCCTGTACTTGGTGCAAAATTTAAACCCTTGCTTAGAACTGATAGTTGTAATTCAGAAAGAGAAATACCTGAAATATTATGAACATTGCAAATGTTGCATGCATTATCAACAGTCAATTGGTGGTCCATCGTCTTTTGTAGTCCTTGTCCATCTGATGTGAAAAGCTCTTCCAAGAATTTTTCTTCTTCACCAGTGCTGGTAATGTGAAAGAAGAAGAAGAGGGAGAGAAGGAAGTAGGTTTAACAACAGATGCAGGCATTTTGGCACTTTGTTTTGGTTTGGCTCCCATTGTGGAAAAGTCCAGCCGGTAGCTTTGAGACTCATCCATTTGGCCAGCTGTAGTGCCCAAATTAATGTCCACAAATGTTTCTCCTTCAGTTACTGTCTCAGTGACATTGGTAAATGCCGTTTCATTATTTTCTGTACTAAACAAGACAGGCCCCTGTGAATGAAGAGTGTCAGGCTGCTTTAAGTTTACAAAGTCTAAGCATTCTTTTTCATGCTGTTGATTAGGTGCAGGTGTGCCTGCTACATCATTTGAAGCATTCCATGCTCTTTTTTGAGAGCGAGGCCAAACAAAGATGTTACCTGATGAAAAATCGCAGTAAATGCATTGTAGTTTCTTTAACTTAACTTGTTGAAGTTTTAAATCACAGTTAGCACCTACACATAATATGTCCATAAATCTATTCTTACAATATTCAGTTTTATAGTCTCTTTCCAGCTGAATACATAGGTCTTCAGCTTTGTTTAACAGTGCATCCTCTTCAGGTTGAAAAAATTAAATAAGTAAATCATGAATGATTTACTAGTTTCTAAGTTAATATGCTGCCAGCGTGCCAGCAATTCGGGATAGCGTTCCCCTTGTGCTGGCATGCATAAAACACACAAGCTTCTTGGCACAATATTGTTCTTAAGACAAGCTTCAAAATAAAATCTGTGCCATTGTAGGCGTTTTAATTTCATTAATGTATCTTGCAAAGATGTCAGTGACATGGTAAATTCAGTCTCACCTCTTTGCCTCTCTTGTGTAGCATCAGAGAGAAGAGTGGAAGTCCCAATGTCCATGTCCAACAGCGGATTTTGTAACAAAAAAGATTTACTAGCCATGGTTTTGAGATACCTATGTGGTACATAGCCAAGTTCAACATCCTCAGTCTGCTGGTCAGCCATGGGTGTCTGCAGTCCAATTAAACAACAACAAAGTAAAACCAATAAAAATAAAAAACAAAAATAAAGGACTCCTTCCACTGAAAGTACTGCCAAACAAATCCAAATAGTAAATCCAAAAGTAAGGCAAGTACTACCACGCTGTATGTGAAGCAACTTCACTTTATTAAAAAAATAAACGCAGTATCATAAGCGCTTTCGGGTGAATCCCTTCATCAGATGATAAAACACTAATAAAAACATAGTATCTAATATAGTACAACACAGCCAATGAAAATCAATAGTTTACCCTCCTTTTTGCTAGAGCTGGTTTTAAAGGGACAACATCATTTAATCCTGGGGCTTTGTCAGCTCCCAGTCTAAGAATCCATTGAATCTCTCTGTATCCAGTTTCATTATACAAGTCACCCATTCTTTGACTTCTATTTATAGCATATATAACCATGAAGGCAAATACATGATCACTACGCAATTCTATATGCTTGTACAGTGCATTGTGTTCTTTTCTTAACCTTATATCTGATAGATGCTTAAAAATTCTCTTTAAGTCTGCAATTTGTTTTTCCTACATAATATGCAGTACACTGTTGACAGTTCGCAATATAGACAACATTTTGCGTGTTACAGTCAGCATACATATTCAAAAAGTAATTCTTGTTGGTCCTGGGGTGTATAAAACAGTTCCCTTGTAGAATGTGCTTACAGGCTTTACAATGTAGGCATGAATAAGTTCCCTTCTTCTTAATGCCTGAATTTTTAAAATGCATAGGTTCTTGACACAAAATATCTTTCAAAATTGTATTTCTTTTAAAAATAAATCTAGGTAGTGTCCCTACAACTCTAATTATATTATCATCTGTTAAAATAATTCCCCAGTTTTCTCTAATTGTATTGCATATACCACCTATATCATTACTGCATGTTAAACTTATTTTCAAACCTTCATTAGCTTTTTGAACCTGTGCATCTACCTTATTAGTCCATTTTTTATCGTGTTGGTTATTCTGCGGCTTCTGTGAAATTTTTGGTGTTTGTTTTCTGGTGGTTTCACTCGGCTCTGTGATGATTTTGCATCTTTTTTATGAAATTGAATGGTATCTACAGAATACACATACATCTATGTATTTCAACTTAGACCAACCACATAGCAATGCACTGCAAGAGCTAAAGAATAATACCAACATAGTTATAAAATCTGCTGATACGGGAGGTGCTGTTGTACTTAGCACAGAGTTTTACAACACGCAAATAGATCTGCTGCTATCTCACAGATTGACTTTTCTTCAGCTGTCACCACTAATGGTGAATTCTTATATACAAAAAGTGCACAAATCTTTATTTAACATGGAAAAAACTGGTTTGCTAGACCATGAGCTGCTGAAATTTTATATATACAACATCCTACTATTCCAGTTTTTAAAGCCTTACCAAAAATTCATAAGGATTCCAAAACACCGCTCATGAGACCTATAGTACCGGGTAGGGGCCGGGTAACAGAAAATAATTCTATCTAGTTAGAATGCACTCTTAGACCAATGTTACACACCTTCCCTACAATTTTGAAAGATACTGCTACATTTTTGGAACCATTGGGTGTTTATTTACAAGAGAACAGTGACATTTCCGATATGTTTGTTACTTTAGAAGTAAAGAATTTTTCACTGTCATAGAAAATCAATATGGTATTACTGTCATAGAAGAAATACTGAACAAAAAGGTGAATATACATACAGATGAAAATATACGGTTATGTTCCTTATTAAGGCTAGTATTGGAGAACAAATTTTTTCTTTGCCAAACAAAGTATTATTGCCAGACACAAGGTATAGCTATGGGTACACCTTGTACGAACACATATACTAACCTAGTCCTGGCATACTGGGAAGATATGGTGATACTTGAGGCAGCACATGATTGGAAAGACAATCTTCTGTTTTACAATAGATTTGTGGACGATGTTTTCTTTTTTGTGGGGGGGGCACCACACCAAAATTAACATCCTTTGTTATGTATCTAGAGTCTACTACCAGCTTCTTTAAATTTTCATCGAATTATTCTAGTTCAGTTATTGAATATCTGGATGTTAGTATTATCAAGAAAGAAAATGGGGAGGTAGAGACCTCGCTATATAGGAAGCCTTGTTGGACCAACAGCATGCTTAGATTTGATAACATGCACCCTAGACATGTATTCCAACACATAGCCAGGGGACAATTCTGTAGAATATCCAGACTTTGCACGAATGAAAATTCCTTTATACAGGAACTGGACTCTTTAAAGAATAATTTTCAAGCATGAGGTTATAGAAAAACTTATTGAAAAAGGAAATGAACAGCAGCAGTCTCTATAGAAAACAAAGTGCAAAACCATGGTTACACAGAGGTAAAAAATGGCCTAATAAGGTAGATGCACAGGTTCAAAAAACTAATGAATGTTTGAAAATAAGTTTAACATACAGTAATGATGTAGGTGGTATATGTAATATAATTAGAGAAAACTGGAAAATTATTTTAACAGATGATAATATAACTAGAGTTGTAGGGACACAACCTAGATTTATTTTTAAAAGAAATTCAAAATTGAAAGATATTTTGTGTCAAGAACCTATGCATTTTAAAAATTCAGGCATTAAGAAGAAGGGAACTTATTCATGCCTACATTGCAAAGCCTGTAAGCACATTCTACAAGGGAACTGTTTTATACATCCCAAGACCAACAAGAATTACTTTTTGAATACAAATACACTGAACCCACAGACATCGCCAATATCCTGGCAGACAGGGTCAGTGCAAACTTCTCCACCCCCTCCCCCCCAAAAGAGCAAGTATCTATCCCAGCAGAGGGCTGCCTCCCCAACATCTCAGATGCTCAGGTGAAGGCTGCCCTCTCCAAAGCAAAAAACACTGCTTCCATGGGACCAGATGGCGTCCCAGGTTGCATCCTACATGAACTACAAGAGGAACTAATCCCTCAAATAAAACAGCTATACAATCTCAGCCTCACTACAGGATATGTGCCCACAGAATGGCGTACAGCAACAGTGGTCCCACTCCACAAAGGTGGAGCCTCTACGGACCCTGGAAACTATCGCCCCATAAGCCTGACTAGCTTAGTCTGCAAGGCTATGGAGAGGATCATCATGGAGCTCATAAACAAAGACATTGGGGACCTACAGACACTAGATCCTACCCAGTTCAGCTTTGTCAAGGGCAGATCCTGCCTTTTGAACCTGGTTGACTTCTTTGAAACAGTCACCAAAGCCATAGATGAAGGGAAGGTAGTCCACACAGCCTATCTGGACTTTGCAAAGGCATTTGACACAATACCCCACTCGGGCATCATAGATAAGCTATCCAAGCTTAAATATAAACCCCTATGTCACAAGATGGGTCGCAAACTGGCTCAAAGACAGAACCCACAGAGTGAGAGTTGCTGGAGCCATGTCAGACTCGAAACCGGTCACAAGTGGTGTCCCACAGGGTTATGTCCTGGGACCACTCTTGTTCGGTATATACTTTTCCGAGGTACAGGCAAATGTGGGAGGACTATGGCTCACCAAGTTCGCAGACGACTGCAAACTGGGCGCCATAATCAACTCTCCAGCTGACACAAACATCCTTCAAAAAGGTCTCACAGAG
Source organism: Protopterus annectens (assembly GCF_019279795.1). Classification (NCBI taxonomy): domain Eukaryota; kingdom Metazoa; phylum Chordata; order Ceratodontiformes; family Protopteridae; genus Protopterus; species Protopterus annectens. The sequence continues at coordinate 360,414,583 of NC_056751.1, forward strand.
ACAGATAACTGGTGCCAGTGCCATGGTTTAAAGCTAAATGCCAAAAAATGTATAGTCATACCCTTTGGCAAAAACAATGTGCATACAAATTACCACATAGGTGGAAACCCATTAAGTACAGAGAAAGTTATTAGGGACCTGGAGACCCAAGTTGATAGCAATCTCTCCTTTGAAAACCACATTGCCAAAGTGGTTAGAAAGACCTTCTACATAGCCCACCTCATCACGAAGGGTTTCACATCTAGATCAAGAGAGGTAATCGTGCCCCTTTATTCATCCCTCATCAGGCCCATCATAGAATACAATGCCCCTTTTGGGATGTACCTTGCCCGACACCTGCAGCAATTAGAAAGACCCCAAAAATATCTCACCAAGAGGATCAAGGGTCTCAAACAGATGCCATATGCTGCTCAGTTAAAAAAACTCCAGCTCTACTCAGTTGCATACCGCCTACTTCGAGGCAATCTATGCCTGACATACAAAGCTATGTCAAATCCAGAATTAATTGACATGCTCCACCTCAGTAAATCTAAATCCCTTAGAGCCACACGCTCGAGGGACTTGAACCTTAGCACAGAAATAAATAGAACTTGCTGGAGGGACAGGTTCATAACCCAGAGGCTCCCTTCACTCTGGAATAGAATTCCAGTTCATGTGAGGCAGAGCGCCTCACTGAATCTCTTCAAGAAGAATCTCGATAAGTGGATGGGGGATCGTAGGTTTGTCCCAGGGATTACTCCCGTGTCACTATTAGACAGAGGCACAGTAAACTAAACCTTAAAAAGGGCACAGTATACTCAAATCAAGGGGTGGCGTAAGCCATACAGAATCGGGCTAGGCTTATAATTGCCCCAGGGCAGATAGCCTAGTATGAACCTATGTATGCTGACAGTAACATGTAAAATATTGTCTATATTGCGAACTGTCAACAGTGTACTGCATATTATGTAGGAAAAACAAATTGTAAACTTAAAGAGAATTTTTAAACATCTATCAGATATAAGGTTAAGAAAAGAACACAATGCACTGTACAAGCATATAGAATTGCATAGTGATCACGTATTTGCCTTCATGGTTATATGTGTTGTAAATATAACTGAATAGAGAGAGATGCAATGTATTCTTAGACTGGGAGCTGACAAAGATCCAGGATTAAATGATATTGTCCCTTAAAAACCAGCTCTAGCAAAAAGGAGGGTAAACTATTGATTCTCATTGGCTGTGTTGTACTATATTAGAAACTATGTTTTTATTAGTGTTTTATCATCTGATGAAGGGATCTACCCAAAAGCACTTATAATACTGCTTTTATTGTTTTAATAAAGTGAAGTTGCTTCATATACAGTGTGGTAGTACTTGCCTTACTTTTGGATTTACTATTTGGATTTTTTTTGGTAGTACTTTCAGTGGAAGGAGTCCTTTATTTTTGTTTTTTACTTTGCAGATGTGTAAAAAAGGCCAGAAGACATTAACGTACACAAATAATCAAGAACTAAAGGCATCCAAGCCTTAAATGGGTTCTGGCACTTAGAATGGCACAAACTAGAAAATCTCTTCCACTGACACATATATGATTTTCTAGTAGCAGTTATTTTAGCCTCCTGTAGTACCTGCTGAACCTCCTCAGAAAAAAGTGCCTAAAAGGAATTAAAAAACTATTATCCAGGCAGTCAGATGAATTGTTTCCAGGTTGGGCTGTATCAAACACCTCCTGTCTAGTGTGAGCAAATACAATCTGTAAGGAAGCTAACTGCCCTTAGTAAATTTTAATAGATGGGAGAGCCACTGTTGCCTCTGTCAAACGGAGGTCACCACCACTATCTTTGGAGAGTCTTTTAGACCTTTAGACGAACCCTGCAGAAAAGGGTGGAAAGGCATACAGGAACATTCCCGTCCATGGGAATGAGAAAGCATCTGCCTTTCTGGCCTGTTTGCAAGAAATTCTGGAGCAGAATTTCTTTTAAATATTTTAAAATTAGGCAAACAGATCTATTTGAGGTGTTTAATCAATTCCTGGAAGACCACTGGGTATAACATTCATTCATGAGGGTCTGGGTATTGGTGCTGCTCAGCTTGCTTGGTACACTATTTTGTACTGATGGACTGTGTGTGGCTTTAAGAGTCAAACTGAGCTGAGATGTTACCTCCCAGGCCATCCTAGCAAGTCTGCTGACAGGGTAAAGATCTGATACCCCCTTGTTTGCCTACAAATCATATCATTGTGGTTATGTCTGTAATAACTTGGATTGGTCCTGGGACCAGTCATGATTTAAGGATTTCAAAGCATTGATAACTGTTAGCATCTCTTTGACGGTGACATACTTTTATCTATCCTGCTTGTTCCACAGACCTTGTATTTTCCCCCCTCCTCAAGCAAAGTCATATGCATTTGATGTAACAAACTGAAGAAGAGGTGGCAAGGAGAACGGGAGAGCTTGGTTGAGAGAAAACTGGTCCATGTGCCACATCTCCCTTCCCACAAACTCTAGCAATGGGATTTGAAAGGATAATAAATGTAGAAGTTGTGACCAGACTGACCCAAGGTACCATTGATTTTTTTTTCTCATGTAAAGTCTGGCCAAGGGAATCATGATTCCTGACATATTCCTTGGCGGATACCAGAGATTGGTTTAAAAAGATCAGGAAGTTATCTTTGTACGTTTCTACTTGTCTAAGGGAAGAAAGGCTCTTCTTAGGGAAGTATCCAGAAGATATCCCCAAAAACTTATCATGTGTGAAGGGATGAAGGAAGATTTTGCAAGTTCACTTGAAATCCCAACTGAGCAGGAGTTTCATGACACTTGTCAGAGGATCATGACAACTGGAAAAAAAAAAAAAGAGTGTAAATATAAGACAATTGTCTAAATACAGAAAACTGTGAATCCTTGAAATCTATGGTAAGCAATTACTGGATCCATATGCTTTATAAATACCCTTTTTGCAGTAGGCAAACAAAAGGTAAGACAAAGAATCGATACTGTAAGCCAGATACAGAATTTGATAATAAACATCTGAAATCTTTGTCAATAGGAGTGTGATGGTAAGCATCTTTGAAGTCTAACTTTACCATAAAACTTGAGTGAAGGAATGAGAAGCAACAGGGTTTGGAGGGATAACATTTGGAACTTAAGGATCCTGACAAAAAGATCGGCTCTAAAAAAATTCTTGAATAAATTTTTTTTGCCCATTTAATCTGGAAGAAATAGGGATGTTTGGTTTACATGATGAGGCAGAATCCCTTGAGAAGGAGGAAAGGACTTCAACTGCCATCTGTACCCCTTTGGATGATTTTCAGAACCCATTTGTCTGAAATAAGCTGATGTCACTGGGAAAGATGACCTAGATTCAGCAACAGATTGTGGTGGTGGTGGTGGGAGGGGGGGGGGGGGGCACCTGGTGAAGCAAATAGTCATTCTGTATTTTTGGACTGCCTTTGGTCCTGGGAGACTTTCCATTTTATTTTTAGAACCTCATTGCCAATGCTTTTTAAAATCTAGCTTGTTAGCACTTTGATACTTAAGTTGTTTTTCTGAAAAAGGATATGGACAGAGAAAGTTTTTAACTAACAGTAAACTTAGAAAAGGGGACTGGAAATTGGCATTATAGCTTGAATTAATTTGTCTCTTTTATCAAATCTTTTAAAAAAACTCAGCAGAAGGGCCAAATAGAAAATCCTTGTCAAAGGGACAATTTAAAATCTCAGTTTTTAATCTTCTGCTTAAGTTTTGAGAATATAACCAAGCAACTCTCATAACTAACCCCGTAGCAGTAACATTTTCACATGAGAATGTATTGAAAGAGGGAGATCCATGAGCAGACATGATGAAACTGCCAACAAATTAACCTTGACAGAGGAGTAAGACAGGGCATAGGATAGTAAAGTGCACAAATACAAATGTAAAAAAAAAACAAAAGAAAACTAGCCCTGAATGGGTGCCGATTGTTTTATTAGCACCAACTAGATGTTTTATTAGCACCAACTAGAAAATATTTTCCATTTCCTTACATGATTGCTTAATACCAGGCCTTCTTGCCTCCATTAGTACCTGCTGCATGTCCTCAGAAAACAGATGCCTAAAAGGTATTAACATTCTGTCATCCAGGCAGTCAGTTATAGTTGTTTGGGATCGGATGCAACAAGCACCCCTTTTCTTGTGTGAGTAAATCAAGTCTGCGGAGAAGCTTGTAGTAATTGCCTCTGGTCAATTCCAAAAGTAGGGAGAACTGCTGTTGCCTGGGCCAGAAGGGAGTTACCAAAATGATCTTTGGGGGCTCCTAAATCTTCAGAAGTATCTTGGATATCAGTGGAAAAGCATACAGGAACTTTCCTGTTCTAGGAAAAGAAAAGGCATTTGTCTTCCAGGCATTCTTGCACAGAGTCCTGGAACAGAATTTTGCAAGCTGATTATTTACAGAAGAGGCAAAGAAGTCTACATGAGGTATTTCCCACAGCTGAATCAAATTTTGGAAGACACGCCTGATTCAGTTTCTATTCATGAGGGTCTGCCTTGGTCCTGCTCAGCTTATCTGCCACACAACTTTGCTCTGACAGAATGAAAGATGTCTATAGAGTGATATTGTCTTGTAAAGGTATATCCCATGATAACATGGCTAGTCTGCATAAGAATTAGATCTGGCTTCCCCTTGCTTGTTTGTGCACCACCTCACTGAGGTTTAGTCTGTTACTACTTGAAGAGATCCTAAGGACCAAAAATGATTCACAGAGCTGAGTGCATTTATAAGAGCTAGCATATCTTTATTGTTGAGTGTTTTGGTCTGTCTTTCTTGGCCCAGAGATCTTGCTCTTTTATTTCATTTGGCACTACTCTCCAACCGAAGTCTGATGCATCTGTGGTGGTAGACTGCTTTGGAGCAACAGGGGAGAATGGGAGACCTGGATTCAGGCAAATTTGACATCTCCACCAAGTGATATCCCTTTCAATAAATCCCAGAGCTGGAATTTGAAAAGGCAATGGGAGCTGATGCTGGAACTAAAGCAACATTAGATACCATTGTGTCATTTTTCATGTGGACTCTTGCAAAAGGATCTTGAGAATCTCAGATGCCATGACATGAGGTTGACAAAAGTTTGAGTGAAAATGCTGGAATAGATCTAAATATAGAACTATTATTCCTGTGGAAAAAAGGTCTTCATACTGAGGTGTCTAGCAGGTACCCTAGAAATACAATCCTTTGTGATGGAGACAAAAGACTTTTGAATTTTCTCTTGGAATCCCAGCTTGTGTAGGAGATCTCTTAGCCAAGTGAGAGATTCCTGACATTTTGAAAAAGATTGTAAAAGTACGCAACTTTTTTAAATATGGAAATGTGGATAATCTGTAGCCTGCAATGAACTATGACAAGTGTTAGATACTTTGTAAACACTCTTAGGGAAGTGGATAGCCCAAAGAACTGATCATGTGATCCAGACACTCAAAACTTTAAGAAAAACAAAAGATTTGGATGAATAGGAATGAGATAATGTGCATATTTTAAACCTAAGGTTACTGAAAAACTCAAATGAAGAAAAAGGGGTAACAGGTTGTGAAGTGAAAGCATTTTGAACTTGGGTATTATGACAAACTGATTCAGGAAAGTAAGATCCGGAACTGGTCTCTGAGAATTGTTTTTCTTTTGCACTAAAACAGTCTTGTATAAAACATTTTCCAAACTGGGAAGATGTACTACCCCCTGAAACAGCATATGATGTAGACAGAACATGAAGGAAGAAAATGATTTAGTAATGGGGATGATAATGAATCTCCTGAAAAGGAGACATTTCCTCCTATCATCATCTGTACCCTAAAAGTATCACATTTAGAACCTATTTGCCTGAAACAATCTGTTGCAAAAGACAGAAACAGAGATTCAGACTTTCTGGAAGGGGTAAGTAATTGCCAAAGTAAGAGGTGGAGTATAAGGTCCCTTATATAGTTATTCTGTCTTATTTGACTATCCTTTGTTTGAGGGGGGGCAATCCCAGCTTTCTTTCTAGAACCTCCCTGTCACTGTTTTTTAAATGTCTGCTTACCAGCATTCTGACTGATTAGTTCCTTTTTTGCCAAAACTGGATGAGGAAGCAGAAAATCCCTTGGAAATTTAGAGAAGGAGGGCTGAAAATTTGAGAAATTCCCTGACTCAGCTTTCCTCTCTCACCATGCTTTTTTGATAACTTCTGCAGCACAGGCTCCAAAAAACAAATCGCTTTCCAAAGAAGAATTAAAAATTTTATTTTTCACATCCTCTGGGAGGTTCTGAGAATGCAGCCAGGCAAACCTCCTCAAATCAGTTCCAGTGGCAATTGCTCTGGAAGCATTATTTTCAGAGTTTTAAAATAAACACACTTCAATTAGTGGCATGTGAAACAGAATAAACTAGACTACACAAAGCAGATTTTTCCTCAGAAGTGAGGACTGTAAATACTTTCACAATTAGTCAGTATAAACTTTAACATATGAGCCTGACAATTCAGAATTCTAAACATCAAAGTTGCAGAAGCACACACTTTTTACCAAATAGATCAGTAGCTTTACCATCCTAGTCAGTAGCAGAAGGATTAAAATTAACAAAATGATTGGCAGCAGGGGAATTAACTAAAGCATAGCTGTTAGGTCAAATTTGAGATTAGTGTATAAAAAGTTTGAAAGACTGAGGAACACTGAAAATTCTACATGCTTTCTCAGACGCAACAGGTTGGCTGTCAGAGAAACCATAGATTGTGACAATCACACACACCATTGCTTACAGCACTGGGGGAATGGTGATGGTTCTGAAAATTCCAGATGTAACAATTCATGCTATTTTCCGAGGGACTGAGAAACCTCAGTGTTCTCCCACTTAAAATGCTGGCTCATTCTTGAAATACTCTCAGAGAAAGTGAACCCCTCACAAGGAGATTTAGACACTATACTCTTCAGAATCTGAATCAGAAACCTGAGCAGAAAAAAATGCATTTGTTCTTGCACATTCCACTAGAGATTTCACATCTTAAACGTCTTCAGCAAAAGAGGAATCCATTGTTCTTTTACCAGAAACCACCTTAAAAGAAGGGTCAATAGCCTCCACAAGACTCAGAGACAAGTCCAATAAATTACTTACAAAAAAAGCACACCTTCAGAAAATGAAGAAATGGAAGATTTTTCCAGAATGGTAATTATCTGACTACATAAATAGCAGACCATCAATTCCAAGAAGCACATAGAGGGAGTGCACTGAGGCTGAAAGAAAGCTCTACAGCATTTGCCACCCAAACTGCCATTTTATGTGGCTCTATGCAAGTTCCTGGCAGTTAGAGCATTTGGAAGGTACCCTGAAGCTTTGCAAGCTGGCAGATGGATGTATCATGATCTGGATATAACCCAAATAGCTTAGACTACTGCAACAGTAATCTAATGTTGAACATCACAAGCTGCAGCTTACTATGTGCCTAACGATATTTGGAGAAGCACTTTCTAGATTAAGATTCCAGACAGGATTAACTACTGAGGGGCCAAATGAATCACCTTCCTGGCCAGCAAATTTAGCTATCTATTCAATATCTCCCACAAGCCCTCTTCCACCTGCCTTTTCACCTCTTTAACCATGATTATTTATACAGCTTGTTCACTAACTTTTCTGTCTATCAATCTTGTTGTATTATTTCCTAAATTAATCCATAATATGAAGGCATAGCTTGACCCAATGAAATGTCTTGTTTTGTCTTCTGGAGGTCTGAGAGAGATTTTTCAAACACCAAAAGCTCTCCAAATGCCAAATACAAATGTTGTTAAAACTATTCCCAAGACATAAACAAGGCTGCCTCTTCCAAATGATTCCAGAACTTAATTAGGCAGGCAGTCTGGTCACCTACCTCAAACAGACAGCCAACTGATGCAGACAATTCTCTCAAAGTCCCTAGTTTTAAAGATGACATGGAGTGATTTACAGCATCAGTAACTGTTCCATACAACTTGGGAAGTTGGGCAATATTCTTCTACCAAAACTTCAAAAACAACCAAGACCTGACCTCAGATCCTCCAAACACTCCACATTCAATCTGTTTATTACAAACACAGCAAACTCCATCTCCTACATAAACATTCTGCCACTATCACTAAGCAACCACTGACCAATCACCTTTGCAACTGTCAACCATCCTACAAAATTATAGCAATGGTAAAAGCCTTTAGAAACCAGAGTGGCACATATATAGACAAACGCAGTACATTTCTCACAGTCAACTAGAACCATATACTCTCTTTACATGACTCTAATACCAGAGCTGTAAGCCTAACCCACTTTCTACTGCAGCTGCAAGACAAATTCTTCCCACTTATCCACAGACCTTATAAACCCACCACAACTGAATGGCTGTCCTCTGAACCTAAACATCTTTTAACTCTAAGGGATGAATCAAGGCAAAAATGGAAATAGACTATCACAACTGACAACTGCACCTCCTTTATAGTCCTACATAAGCTAGCAAAGAAGTCCATCAGAAGGCACAAAAGAAATCTCCAAACAAAGAAACAAATTACCCTCTTACATTCTCCCAAACACTTTTGGAAAGAGGTTAACCTACTTACAGGAAGAAAACCTCCTCATGATACCCTGTGTGCAAACACCATTCAGTGTGGTACAGCAAAACTTTCTCCAGAAGATTTCTTTAAAGAATTTAGAAATCTCCAAGCAATAAACTCCACACCTCACACATATCATGCATTGCCCATCCCACCACCTTTCATCCCACTCTTCCACTTCAAATGCATAGATCCAAAAAAAGTCTCTATTCTATTTGAAAATTTTTCCTCTGACACCCCTCCAGGATTTTTGACAACATAAATCCCTGTTTCATATATCACTGCAAAGAGTATCTATGTCTTCTTCTCGGACACATATTTAACCTATGTCTCATACAAAGCATCATGTCACAGATTTGGAAAACTGCTCTAATTAAACCTCTCCCAAAACAAACTAACCCAAAGGATGCCACTCATTTCCATCCAATAGCCGTCCTCCCAATTCTAAGCAAACTTCTTCAAAATACAGTCTACACCCAACTCTCTCTATATCCAGAGTACCACCTGTTCTTATCCAAACACCATGGCTTCTGGCTTGGATGAAGTAATATGGCAGCATCTTGGTCCCTAACTGATGACATGCTTCTAAACTCTGACAGTGTCTTCATTAAAGGTGTCCTATTTATAGGCCTGGCAAAGATATTTGACTGTTTTGACCATCATCTTCTCCAACATAAACGATGCCACTACCTTGTTTAAAAACTTCCTCACTGACAGACATTTCACAGTTAAAATAGAATCCTCACAATTAGAATCTGCACCGGTTACCAAAGGTGTACCACAAGGATCCATTCTTGTCCCCCCTTCGCTTTTCCATATGCACTAACAAACTTCCTGGTGTCCTTCCCGATCTCCCACTTACCCTCTACAGTCATTTACTAATCAGGTCACTCAAACACCAACATTCACTGCCAACTCCAGTCAGGTTTACATGAGCTCCACCAATGGCTCATAAACCATAAACTACTTCTCAATCTCACCAAGACCAAAACTATGTTTTTGGAATTCCACAGAAAATTCACCAAGCACCTAACCCTTTAACTAACTTTGACCTGCACAACCATTCTTTTGAGACAACCTCCAACTTCAGTAGGTCTATGGTTTGATCAGTCACTAAACTTTCATTTCCATACAGACAAAATGAGAGCCAAAATAAACTCCCTCCTCTTCTGGGCCAAAACGGTCTCCTCTTTTCTATCTCAACCAGTCAGAGTGGCCATTTTCCAATGAGTTATCCTTTCTTGGCTTGAATATGGGCTCCCAATCTTTGTTTATGCTTCCAAGAAAAACACCGTCACACTCCAGACTATCTCTAACAGCATCTATAAATTCATTACAAACCTACCTCACTGTGAGCATCACTGTATCACCCTAGAAAAAGCCAAATGGCTATCCATAAAACAAACAGCTAGCCTACTTTTAGGACTCTACAAACTACTCCATCTCTACACATTTACTCCCCTCATAGACTTCACAAAAAAAAACCTCCTCATGCAACCTGAGACACAACTCACAAGCCACACCAACTGTAATTACCCCAAAACCAAACTCCATAGCACTGCACATGCTTTCTCTTCTCAGGCACCTTCTCTTTGGCAAACTCTTCCCACTGACATTAAAGAAATCAACATATATTCCAAATTCAAATGCAACTGAGAAATCCCTCCTCGTCCAAGCCAAATGCTCCTGGTTCAACACAGGACATAACACCTAACCTAGCTCCCTTCTGAGTCTCTTCTCCCCTCTCAAGATTCACTGAAGATTGATACACTTTAGAAACTAATGCATATATTGCACATTGCACTCTGACTGATTGTACATTGCATTATGCTTGTTCACTAAGATGTATCTGCATTTTTTTCTATGTAATTAATTGTGAGCTACTCTGTTATTGCTTACATTTCTGTAGTTTTGTTTGTGAAATTTTTTCGTATCTCACTTGGGCTGAGCCTAAAATTGGTCAATAGTGATCAGTGCACTACCCCAGTAAACAAATATAAAAAATAAATAAATAAATAATGAGCTTAACCCTGGGTCCCAGATCTAAAGAATGTCAAAACCAAACGAAACAGAAGAGTCAGAGCTGGGCCACCAACATACAGAAGTCTGGCAGACCAAAACCCTCACTACCCCTAAGCAATGTAAACTTCACCCATTTAACCCTAGGTCTATCAACCACCAAACACATACATGTCCTTAATCACTACAAAAAAGATTACCTGAGGTAAGTGTGGCAGACTGAACTATATAATGGCAATACAGGAGAAGAACATTTGGGCAAGAATAACAATTGAAATACTTGAATAAAATAATGATTACACATGCTTTATATATACCTTACCCACATCATGACATAATGCAGTCAATTTGCTTTGTAATATACAAAATATCTGTGGGCAGCACTTGGAGGTCCCCAGAAGTAACCTCATTCTAGCTTTAAAAATAAGCACTGCTTACTCAAATCATGTTAGTGGATGGGGATGAGGATATAGTAGTGCCTTCTCCTTGGATCAAGTCTGTCCTCTGAAGATAGCCCTTGACCCACTATGAATTATAGTCAGGATGAGGAATAAGGAAGCTCAGGAAAAGAGGACCACATAAATGGAGCTTCCCTTGCAGGTTTTGAGGCCGAACCATCAAGACCAATCAGGAGCATTCACTAGAAAAATAACAATTTGGAGCAGACATGGTCAGAGGGATGGCTGAGACAGACAGATACAGACAACATGGATTTATTGTTAAGTTAATTACATAACTTGTACTTAATTATGTCTTATTCTTCCTGTCTCCAGCCAATAAAAAAAACAGGAGGCCCTAGGAGATAACATTCCTCAAGATGGTGGAACCAAAAGAAGCTCTAGACCTAGACCGTATATCCAGTTTGCAGTGGGACAAAGGTACGAGTATTTGACCAAGCAACTGCAGCACGAACTTCATCAAAAGAAGGCTGCAAGAAAAAGGCAGTTGAGGTAGCAACCATCCTTATTGAATGATCTTTTGGTTTTGCAGGTAAAGAAATTCCCTTCAAGGGGTATGCAAGTGAAATACAATCTAAAAGACATTTGGATAGGGTCACTTTGGATACAGGCTTATCAAGTTTTGCTTTAGAAAAGGAAACAAACTTTTATTCAGATTTTCTGAAACTTCTGATCCTGTCTGAATAAAATCTAAGCTGTCTATGAACATCAAAACAATGAAGCAAATGTTCACTCTTGTTTCTGAAATTTAGAACGAAAAATAGCAAATGAATGGATTGCTTCAGATTTGATTCAAAAGCAACTTTGGGCAAAAAGGACGGGTTGGTTCTTATGGTGACTATTTTTATGAAAAATTAAATAATGAGGTACTGAAGTTAATGCTTGAACTTCCGAGACGCTTCTGGCTCATGTGACAGCCACCAAGAAGAGATTTTCCATGACAAAAATTTTAAAGATACTATAGAGAACAGTTCAAAGACAGGTTTGGAAAGAACGTGCAGCAGTAGGGAAAGGTCTCAAGGAGGTACCAGATGCCTGATCAGTGAACATAACCAAAAGGTATCATCACTAAGATCTTAGAAAGCTTGATATCTGCCACATGGGTCTTTATCCCTGCCAACCAAAAAAAATAATAAGTTATAAATAGCAGCTAGTTGTACCTTAATAGTCAAAAACTAACATCAGAATGAAAAAGATAAGCCAAAAAGACCAGAATGGTGTTTAAAGGTGCTGAAAAGGGATCCAAACCTTTAACAGATAGAAAAGCACTTCCATTTATGAAGAAAAATCTTCCTGGTAAAGGGTTTCTAGGATAAAGAAATAATGTAAATAACTAACTGGGAGAGCTTGGTATTCATTGCCATCATCAGAATTAGGGAAACAAAGCACTCAATTTGAGGGAGCAAAGGACTGGGAGTGGTAATCCCACAAAATGAGAAATCAGATCAGTAACTGAATCCAACATCCAAGGTGGGTGCAGAAGAGAAGGCCAAAGAAAGGAGAACCAAAGTTGTCAGGCCTAGAATGGAGAAATTAGTATGGCAATTGCTCTGCAATGGGCTGTTTTTTAAATCAACTTAATTATCAAGGGCTTCAGGGGATAGGCATTGAGAAGACTTGGGGCCCAAGCATACAAAAAAGTATCCCTTAGTGACTGTCGCAATGGCGGGATCAGGGCATAAAAACTGTTGCACTTGTGTTGGACAGAACTGCTGCACTTGTGTCGGACAGGGACACAAAAAGATAGAAGCAGGGGCTGCCCCAGCTGCTGAAAATTTTCTCCAGTACTTTGGGATTCAGGGACTATTCGCAAGACAGAATAATGTTCCTACTTCATTTGCTGTCAGGATGATGGATTTCCCTGGGATATGCACTAAGATCAGAAACTTTTGAGAGGACATCATCCATTGTCAAACTCTCATGGCCTCTTAACATAGGGGATAAGATTGAGTCCCCCCCCTGCTTATTCAGATACCACATCAGTGACATGTTGTCAAGTCTGTATGGCAATATCACCCTTGGGAGGAAGTCCTGAAATGCCTGTAACGCTAGGACAACTCTCATTTCCAAGACACTGATGTAAAGATTTGTCTCACTCCTTGACCGGGTACCTTGGACAGTCTTCCCCTCAAAATGCCTCATCCCCACACCAGAATAGAAGCATCCATAGTTATTGAGGCCTGGGGATGTCAAAAGGTCACCCCACCATGACCACTGGAGACTCCAACCACCAACGAATGTGATGGCGACAAACTCTTGACAGAAGTTCTGGAAAGTCCATGAGGTGAGTCAGATAGGACCTCTGAACTGAGACATTCCACGTAAAACTCACATTTGGAATCTTGCAAGAGGTACAAGACAGACAGAAACTGTCAAGTGCACAAGGAGATGTGAATAACCTCTGGCATACCTCCTTGGACTATATGAAGAGAGACATTATTGGGCTCTCAGAATATGTGTCACAGGCAGGTATGAGCCTAGCATTGAGCAGCATTCTACCATCTCCAAGGACGATGCCACAATATCAGCAGAAAATGATTGACTAACAATTGGCTTAGCTACTGGTGTCATTCCAAAGGGGTCCAACACTTGTTAGCCTGGGAGGACATGGTTGACAGGCCATGCTATTTTGCCAGGGATGTTTTTCACCTGTCACCTCTAGGGTTTTGGATACTGGCCAAAACATTATCCAATCCTAAAGTGCCTTTTTTAGGCACTGCCAAACAGACAAACCTTCCAACATAGCAAAAGTTACTCAGGACAAGCTAAAGGTGTTACTGCTCAATGCCAGGAGCCTCAACAAGAAACTGCACTCCCTGGAAGCTCTCCTCACACTGGAGAATGCTGACATCTGTGCAGTTACTGAAACATGGTTCAAAGCCGGCAGTGGATGGCTATAATGCCTTTCATAAATTCCGACCACCACCCACAGGATATGAAAGAGCAAAAGGTGGAGGTGTAGCCATCTCCACAAAGGATAAGCACACCTCAAGGCTGATCAAACAATATGATATGCTTGAGCTACTCCATGTCCAACTAACCATGGGAAAAATCCATTACCATATTCTTGCAGGTCCCCCACTATGAACCAGCAAGCCCATACATCATACCTGAAGTTAGAAGAAGCAACTCACCATCCAGCCTAGTGCCATACTCATGGGCGATTTTAACTACTCTTCCATTAATTAGGTGGCATATATGGCCACTAACATGCAGCCCCAAAGATTTCTTGACTTTGTAAATTCAAATGCCCTGGAGCAAGCTGGTCTGCACTCCCACTACGGGAAAAATATCCTAGATCTGGTACTCACAAATATGGGAGAGTGATGCACCCCCCCCCCCTAGTCTTATGTTCTCACTAAAAATATCAGATCACAAAGCAGTCTCCTTTGAAATAAAGGTAAAACTAGTCCCCCCCACCTAACCCCCAAAACTTTAAGAACTTCTGTAAGATTAATTACTCCCTATTAAGGGATGTCAGAGCTAGTCTCCAAGCCCCCCCCCCCCCATTCAGAAAACACAGAAACTTATGCAGAGGCATACACAAAAAATCCTGTATGACCATATAAACAGCTGTATGAAAATGGCAGTACCATACCGAAATACACCCACGTCAAAATCAAAAACAAGATACCCAGTGGACCACAAATATTAATAGGCTATACAACAAAAGAGAGAAAATCCTGTTGAGAAGTAAGAGGGAGTATGCACAATAGAGAAATAAGTCCCTCATTAGTCTAAACAGGTGAATACAGGGTACTAGCCAAGTCTCTGAAAGCAGACTTTGAGGTAAAATTTGCCAAGGCTAAGGATAACCATAAGGCATTTTTCAGTTATGCCCACAATCTTAATAGCAACACCCAACAATCTGCAGAATTAGTTGTAGATGGCATCACCCATACTCAGCTGGAAGACATAGCAAATCTGCTGTCCAACAAATTCAGCTCAAACTTCACCTCCCCATCACTCCCACTTCTCCCCTAAAAAATACCCTCCACTACCAAATTATCGTGAAAAAACAGGTTGCCACTGCGCTCTCTAAAGCATGGCTTCAGTGGAACCTGACAATATACCAGGTTGCCGCTTAAACAGCTTAAATAAGGACTTCTCAAACCCAGTAGGATCTCTATTTAACCACAGAATCCAGACTGGCTTTGCCCGAAAGATTGGAGGACAGTAACAGTCATCCCTCTGCATAAAGAGGGACCATCTACTGACCCATAAGTTTAACTAGTCTTATATGTAAGGCCATGGAAAGAATAATCATGGATCTGATAAATAAAGACATAGGAGACCTTCAAACACTGGACCTGACCCAATCTGGTTTTCTCAAGGGCAGGTCATGCCTAATGAATCTGGTGGATTTCTTTTAGAAAGTCACTAAGGTCACAGATGAGGGTAAAACTGTACATACCACCTACTTCGACCTGACCAAGGCATTTGGCACAATGCCCTACTCAGGTATTATAAATAAACTCACAAAACTAGACATAAAACCCTATGTCACCAGATGGATAGCCAATTGGCTCATAGATAAGACACGTGGTTGATCCAGCAAGAGGCCAGTTACTAGTGGTGTGCCACAGGGTTCAGTTTTGGTACAACTCCTGTTCAGAATATACTTCTCTGAAGTCAAGACAAATGTGGAAGGCCTCTGAATGACAAAGTCTGCTGATGACTGTAAGCTGGGGGCAATCACTGAATCACTGAATCACCCAGTGATGTAGGTATCCTTCAGGAGGGTCTAGATCAGACAAACAATTGGTACTAGAACCATTGTCTAAAACTAAATAAAAAAATGCATTATCATACCCTTTGGTAAGTCAGATATGCCTGCAAATTACAGCATCAATAGCACACCCCTTAGTGTTGGACTCAGAAGTGAGAGATCTAGGTACGCAGGTAGACAGTCGCCTGAACTAATTCTTTTATGTGACACAACTTATAAGAAAATGTATGGCATGCAGATCCAAGAAAATTATAGTCCTGCTGTACTCAGCCATCATTACACCAATAATCATGTACAGTACATCATTTGGCATGTACTTGGCTAGGCACTTACAACAGCTGAAGCAACCTCAGAGGCTCCTCATAAAGGAAATACAGGGTGTCAACAACAAGAACTATGCAGACAGGTTAAAAGCCCTATCCCTTTACTCTGTCTCCTACTGACTATTAAGGGGTGACCTATGCTTGATCTAAAAGGCACTCACAAATCCAGCCCTGATGGAGCTGCTACACATCTGCAAGTCAAACAGCACAAAGGCCACCCAGTCTAAGGATCTAAACTTGGCAACCCAAACAAAAGTTCCTTAAGAGACAGATACGTGTTTCAGAGATTGCCCCTTCTTTGGAACAGGCTTCCTAATCACATTAAGCAGAGCCCTTCCCTGGCTCTCTTCAAATGCGATTTGGATCAATGGATGGGGAATTCACACCTGGAGTAGTGACTATGTCCCTTATGGACAGGGGTAATCTGTAAAGATACTCAATTCACAGACACAAATCCAAGCCATTAAACTTAATAAACCAGGAAAGCCACCAAGAGTGAACTAATAAACCAAACAAACAGGTAGCAAGCCTAAAGAATGTGCACTACACACAAATGGAGGAGACAAGGCGTAAAATCACTGCAAAGTTTATTTCCAGTCTACTACTACTTGTACTGCGACCTGTTTTGCTTGGTTTACAAATTCATGCCATCTTCTTGCCCTAGGGGCTATTTATTGGGAAAAAATGGGTTATAATGACTAGGCTTGTAAGGGCCCTTAAGCCTTTATTCTAGTAATCTCATATGAACTTATTAAGCGGCAGAGGGCTTGGGATCCTGCAAAATGTGAGAGGTCTACAGATGCGGTGAATGTAGCCTTGATAACAGTAGCTGGGCTCTCTGAGTGACTGTATCCAAATAGTACCTGATAAATTCTAGAACTTGAAAGGCCAATAAACTGAACTTTTCATGATTCACTGTTATGCCCAAGGACAGTTATAAATGGAATAAGGTATCTCAGGCATTGATGAGAGTTGCCTTCATGGCAGCAGTCAGGAGCCAATCATCCAGGTTAGGGAAGACCCAGAACCCCTGCATCCTGTCATGCCCCTCCAAGTGCAGGGAAACCTGTGGGCTTGAAGTCCATCCTGAAGACAAGTGAGGTAGAGCCACAGACCAGACTGACTGGGACAGATCTGAAGCAAATGATGAAGCCCCTCCACCATCTATGAACTGGAGAGGAT
The DNA here is from genome assembly GCF_019279795.1 of Protopterus annectens. Lineage (NCBI taxonomy): Eukaryota > Metazoa > Chordata > Ceratodontiformes > Protopteridae > Protopterus > Protopterus annectens. The sequence continues at coordinate 360,431,852 of NC_056751.1, forward strand.
CCCATCCACTACACTGAAGGCAGACACCAAAGCCAGATGACCAGACCTAGTGCGCCTCAGATCAAGTGACCCAAGGGAGATACCTGTGCCTAGTGCAGACTCAATCAGCTCTGACACAGAGACCAGGGCCAAACTGTCAAGAGCTGAAGCAATCAAGGGAAAAGATGACTCTGAGATCCCAAGAGTCGACCCTGACCAAGGGGCACCAACTCCCACAGCCCATCTCCAACAGCAGCAGAGTCGAGAACATCAAGGATGATGTCTGCACCTAAAATGGCCAAGCTATTGGTTGTGACAAGGGGGAACAGCATAGTCAGACCCAACAACCCCAGAAATGAAGGAACCAAGGAAGGAAAGACAAAGGTGAGAACCTAAACCAAAGACCTCAGGGTCAAAGAGGAAGGGATAATACCCAATTGCATCTGTGCCTGCAAGAAGGACCTTATCAGTTGCTCTACATATGACGTGTGAAGCTCTCAATCAACTTTGTGGACCTAGAGGAAGAAACCACCTAAGGTGACTGCAACAACCTCCTGGTAGACGTCAGTTCTGAAGCATGGCTTGGAAAAGGGGAAGATTGGTCACAAGGAGAAGAAAGGGGGGGTGTTCCCAGGGAAAACTGCAGGAGTTATGGGGCAGAAAGGGGACTGTAGTCCATGAGGGAAGTCCTCAGGTACTTTTGAAGTGTTAGAGAAATCCATGGTAGGGGTGCCACAAAAACACAGTAAAACACAATAACATTAGTAACTGACACAGTAAAGGCTACCTACCTATTTACCTATCTAACCATAGTAACGCAGCAAGCATACTAACTATAACATAAGAAAAATTAGCTAGACAGAAAAAATTCACACAAGAACATGATTCAGACAACCTTAACCAGTAAAATCTGAAAGGTTAAGGAACCAAAGATAGGAATGCCAAAAAATACCCTCAAACATAAACCCTCTAACTAAAACTAGGACACATGTACTGACTGCATTCACTAAAGCCAAGAACATGACCACAATGGACCCTATTTACATCTCAGGATGCCTCCTGAATAGTCTAAAATATGGCTTATCAGGACCCCTGGAGTTATTATTTAACAGTCTTAAAACAGGCTTTGTGCCACATGAATGGAGGACTGTGATGTCATTCCTTTCCACAAGGGAGGACCTTCAATAGATCCTGGAAACTACAGACCCATTAGTCTAACTAGTCTTATTTGCAATGCCATAGAAAGAATCATCATGGAAATTATCAAAAAGGAAATAGGAGACCTCCAGACACTTAAACCATTCCAGTTTTGGCTTTGTCAAAGGAAGTTCATGCTTACTGAATCTGTGGGACTTCTTTAGGTCACTGAGGCAATGGATGAGGGGAAAACAGTACATACTGGCTACTTAGATCTGGCTAAAGAGTTTGACTCAATACCCCACTTGGGCATTGACAGCAAACTTACTAAACTAGGTATAAAACCCTTTACAACATACTGGATACCTAACTGGCTCAGTGATAGGACCCAGGAGTTCAGAATTGGCGAGGCACCACCACAAAGAGGCCGGTCACCAGTGGAGTCCCCCAGGGCTCTGTGCTGGGCCCACTCTTCTATGGCATCTACTTCTTAGATGTCAAAGCCAATGTCGAAGGCCTTTGGCTAACAAAGTTCACAGCTGATTGCAACTAGGAGCAGTCAATAAATCCCCCAAAAGTAAGAACACCCTTCAGGAATACCTAATATAGACAAACATTTGGTGCAAAAGTCATGGCTTAAAACTCAGTACCAAGAAATACATTATAGTACCTTTTGGAAAGTCTACTACCCTGGGTAACTACATCATCAATAAAACACCCTTAAAAGTTAATTCACTAGTCAAAGATCTGAGAACTCGAAGATAGTAACCTACCCTTTGACCAACATGTGTCCAAGGTGGTAAGAAAAGACTTCTATGCTGCTCAACTTATAAGCAAAGGTATGGCATCTAGGTCCAGAGAGGTCATCATACCACTGTACTTAGCCCTCATCAAACCCATCATAGAATATAATACCTCCGTGGGTATGTACCCAGCCAGATACATGCAGCAACTGGAATGTCCACAAAGATTCCTTACAAAAAGAATACCAGGAGTAAGCACAATGACCTACACTGATCGTCTCAACCCCCTATCTCTTTACTCAGTATCATACAGACTTCTGAGAGGTGATATTTGCCTGGCATACAGGGCATCCCTAGACCCTGTTTTGATGAACCTTTGCACAACCACAAAACAAACAGCAACAAAACCACTACAGTAAAATACCTAAATTTTGCTTGGGACATAAGCAGGACAAGTTGGACAGACAGATGTTTCTCAGAGAATTCCCATTCTCTTGAAAAGGTTCCCCAACCATGTGGAGCAGGGTTCCTATTTAAGTGTAACTTGGACCAATGGATGGGGAATCAGAAATTCACCCCTGGTCTGGCTCCTATGTCTTTGTTGGACACATACAGTCAGTAAATCACCATCTATATAAATCACATTTGTGGATCACATTTGGGTTGCACAGCTAGGCTTACAAGGGCCTAGTGGTCATTAGCCTAGTATACACCTATGAACATATGATTAGCTGCTGTACAAAATACACAGTCAGAAGCATACCTCCTTGTCACAACTGATGTTGCTGCATTTCTAGAAACAGTATCAGCCTCTTCCAAGGCACTCTTTAAGGCATGTTTAGACACGTGAACCATTGAAAATGAGAAGTTATGTACCTACCATAACGTTCCATGTTAGTTGTCTTCTCTCGCCTTCTTTCTTGCTTGATGGGTTCGGAGCCGATCCTCGGCTCCACTCGCACTGCTAAGCTCGAGAGTCACTTTTACCAGCTCGAGGCAGCCCCATATCCCATGATGCAAGGCGGTAAGTACTCAGATCTCGTTTGTACCTATAGGAAAAAAACCCGTGCACAAAAAACTTTCCATAGAGGAAAGAAAGCCTAAGAAAAGGGCTGTAATGGGAACCAGGTAACTAACTGGAGCCTAAGGAAGCAATCTTCTAAACAAGGAAGATCAAGGTCTGTCCAGGCAAGGGGGTAGGAGGGGAGGGTCGCAAGAAAGAAGGCGAGAGAATACAACTAACATGGAACGTTATGGTAGGTACATAACTTCTCAATATTAAGTTGTCAATCTCGCCTTCATTCTTGCTTGATGGGACCGCGTCCCTAGCACCTCTATCCTGGGTGGCTCAATGGAACAGACTCTTGAGAACCGTAGAACCAAAACTGGCTCTGTCCCTGGAGGCCAAATCCAATTTGTAATGAGAAACAAAGGTATGAGGAGTGGCCCAAGTGGCTGCTGCACAAATAGTGTCTAAAGGGAGTCTAGCCTGAAAGGCTGTGGAAGTGGCTAGACTTCTGGTGGAATGCGCTTTTGGCTTTGAGCACAGCTGTTTGCCCCTGAGTTGATAGATTTCGCAGATGGTGGAATAAAGCCACCTAGACAAGGTCACTTTGGAAACAGGAAGGCCTTTCTTATTTTTAGCATAGGAAAGGAAGAGCTGATCGGATTTCCTGAATTCTTTTGTTCTGTCCAAATAATATCTGAGTTGGCGGTGTACATCAAGATAATGTAATTTCTGTTCTGATCTGTTGGAGTAATTAGGGAAAAATACAGGGAGATCAATAGATTGATTCAAATTAGATTTCGAAGCCACCTCAGGCAAAAAGGGTGGATTAGTTCTCAAGGATACTCTGTCCTTGTGGAAGACCAAATAAGGGGGACGAACAGAAAGAGCATGAAGTTCTGACACTCTCCTGGCCGAGGTAATAGCAACAAGGAAGAGTGTTTTCCATGAAAGAAACTTCAGTGAACAAGAAACAGCTGGCTTGAAGGGAGGAAGAATTAAGGATGTCAGCACTAAATTTAGGTCCCATTGGGGAGGAGGACTCCTAACAGGAGGTTTAAGGAGAAAAATCCTTTTTAGAAAAGCTCTACAAAGCTTATGGGACATAATGTTGTGATCTGCAAATCCGACATGAAAATTCGAGATAGCAGCCAACTGAACTTTGACCATGGAAGATGAAGAGCCAGAGTGAAAGATTTCCGCTAAAAAATCCAAAACTGCATGAACAGGGGCAGTAAAGGGATCTATATTCTTTGACTTAGCCCAAAAGGAGAAGCGTTTCCACTTGCTGGAGTAAATCCTTCTAGTAGAGGATTTAAGGGAAGCCACTATGATATCCCTAACAGGGTTAGAGATCATAGGAAGCCTGGCTAAGGAAGGAAGTGGAGCAACCAAGCTGTGAGGTTGAGAGAAGGAATAGATCGATGCAGGTGACCCGATTGGTGGATCAGATGATCTGGCACTGGGTCCAGATGCCACGGCTGTACCAATAGATGACGATGGAGGAACGGAAACCAAATCTGTCGAGGCCAATAGGGGGCAATGAGAATCATCTTGGCTCTCAAAACGGTGGCTTTCTGGAGGACTTGTGGAATCAATGGAAAGGGAGGGAAGGCATAAAGAAGTCCCTGGGGCCAATCCTGGGTAAGAGCATCTCTGGGGGGTTGGTCTGGTAGTGGGAAGAGAGAGAAGAAGACTGGGCATTTGTTGTTTTGGGGAGTAGCAAAAAGATCGCAACATGGGCGGCCCCATGCTAGAAAAATTTCTTCCACTATAGATTGTTTGAGAGACCACTCGTGAGGCATGAGAATAGCTCTGCTCAATCTGTTCGCTAAAATGTTGGTTTTCCCAGGGATATGCGTTGCTAGATCGCCCATTGCCAAAGTCTGAGAGCTTCTCGACACAAGGGGTAGGACTTGGTTCCGCCCTGTTTGTTGATATACCATACTACAGACATGTTGTCCGTGTGAACTGCAATTGTCCCCAAGGGAAGAAAGTCGTTGAGGGCTTGCAACATTAAAAGCACTGCTCTCATCTCTAGGACATTTATGTGCAGGTGGTATTCAAATGGTTGCCACTTCCCATGAACCATCCTGCCCTGATAATGACCCCCCCACCCGATCAGGGAGGCGTCCGTAGTGACTGTGGCTACCGGGGCCGGGGAAACAAAGGGTCTGCCCTGGTGAATTTGGGGAGAAGCAATCCACCAGGATAGGTGATTTTTGCAAGCTTGTGTCACCAGGATTTGGTGATGCATGGGAAATTGGTAAGACCACTGGGTGAATAACATCCGCTGAAGAAGGCGCATGTAGAAACGGGCCAAGGGAAGAAGGGTAATGGCCGCTGCCATGAGGCCCAACTTTCAGGACCAGTCTGGCTTGCACCTTTTTGCTGGCAAGGATGATCCGCACGTGACTTTGGATATCTGAGATTCTTTGGTCTGTGAGGGTTGCTGACATCCAAACAGTGTCTAATTTTGCGCCTATAAAAGTAATAGACTGGCAGGGCAACAAGGAGGATTTTTCGTAGTTTATCGAAATTCCTAACTGAGTGCAGAGATTTAGGGTGTAATCCCTGGCTTGGAGAAGTTGATGCCTGGTGGTGGCTGAAAGGAGCCAGTCGTCGAGATACGGAAACACCTGGAATCCTAGACGCCTCAGGTGAGCCGTGACCACTGCCATACATTTGGTGAACACTCTGGGGGCTGTAGTGAGACCAAAGGGCAGGGCTCTGAATTGAAAATGACTGGACCCCAGCCGAAAGCGGAGAAACCTTCTGGAGCGTCTGTGAATTTTTATGTGATAGTACGCATCCTGAAGGTCTATTGAGCACATCCAGTTGTCCTTGCCCAGAAAGGGCAAAATTGATTGAAGTGTGACCATTCGAAATCTCATCTTTTTCACAGACTTGTTGAGTCTGCTGAGGTCCAATATTGGTCTCCAATCTCCCGTCTTTTTGGGGACCAAAAAGAACCTTGAGTAGATTCCGGGCTCTGAATGGTCTGTAACTGGCTGAATGGCCCTTTTGTGAAGAAGCTTTGATACTTCTAATTTTGCGATTTCCCTTAGACCGGGTGGCACATCTGGAAGGGAATTTCTGTAAGTGAAGGGACTTTCCTCGAAAGGAATTTTGTAACCCTCGGATATAATCGACTGTACCCATCTGTCTTGTGTGAGGGAACACCAGGCTTGTGGGTACAGCGATAGTCTTCCCCCGACTGCCTCCAAGGATGGACAGTCGGGCAACACCTCAGGGATGCTGGAAGGGCTTGTCAGAGAGGCTCTCTGCTTCCCTGGTTTTGTGGACCCCCTCTGCCTCTAGGGCGGCGTCTGTTATTATTACCCCCTCTGCCTCTAGGGGTAAACTGACCACGTGTATCCGGTGTGACTCCTTGGGATTTACGGAACCACATTTTTCCGCCCTTCTGACCTTTGGGGTAAGGTCTAGAAGGGGTAGAAAAACGGACCCCTATGGCAGAAAGAGTCTTGCCGTCCTGCTCACACCTGGTCAATGTATCCTTCACTTGAGGGCCAAACAATGCTGACCCATCAAAGGGAGAGTTTGTGAAGGACGCCTTAAAGGGATCTGCAAAATTACAGAGCCGCATCCAGGATTGACGCTAAGAGCCACTCCTGTACCTGCGGCTCTACTCGCTCCATCTGCTGCATACGAAATCAGCCGCATGGAGGAGTTTGCTATAGAATTAAGGATTCCTAGCTGAGAAGCAATTTTGTCCTGAGCCCCTGGAGCTGTAGGATCCTGTACTACTTCACCTAGTTCTTTTAGGATGTCCCTTTGGAGTCTGGTGAAGTGACATAAATAATTCAGCGAATGCATGGCAAAGGTCGCTGAGGAGAACATCCACTTACCATACCTGTCCATGGTCCTAGAATCCTTGTTAGGAGGATGGACTGGTACAGAAGGATCTGCAAGTTCCTTCTTAGTGGCGGCCGCCACCACCATGGCATCAACCGGGACACCTTTTGTAAGGAATTGTTTTTCAGAATGGGCTGTAATAAATTTAGACGGCCTCCTAGGAACTGGCTCTACAGAATCAGGAGCAGTCCAAGCCTTCCGAGCAATAACCTCCATCAGGGGTCGAAAGGAGGAGACACCCAGGAGGTGGAGGGTCGAGATCCAAACGCCTCTAGGTATACCGACTCATCCTCTATCGGAGGTGGTAGACTCAGGGGAGTCCAGGTGCTTCCTCTTACAAGTCCTCTTGCGCGGAGGATCTCCTGATGGGTCAGGAGAATCCTCGGAAGAGGGGGTTCTTCCCAGTGGGGAAACCTGAGGCGGTGGATCTCTCGGTCCGTGAGCAAGAGAGTGGGAAGAGATCTCGACAGGCACCGTAGAGGGAGGAGCTAAGGGAATAGACTGCTGACTGAGCCCAGTGGACAGCACACTCTTCATCACCTCAAAGGCTCCCCTCCCCAGGAGAACCGAGAGAACCCGTTCCGAAGAAGCAGGGACTCCCGGGCCCACCGAAAGGGAAGGCTCCGAGGCAGATGTCGGAGCCGAGCTGACCAAGGCCGAGGCTCCAAGGGGAAGAGCGGGGTCGGACAAGGGTCCGATGCCACTCACCCCCTCGGAGGAGACCAGGGAAGCCCGGCCACCGAATCCCTCCAAGGAAGGTCTCGAGGAGGAGATAAGAGTAGATGCTGAAGGTGCAAAAGGGGGGTGGGGATCTGTCCTTCAGCCATAGCCGTAACTATTCCTGTAGACTCCAGCTCCAAACTCTGAGGCAGAGTCGAAGGAGGAACTTGAAGAGGGTGTGGACTAATAGTCGTCTGTTGAGACGGACTATGCAGCATCTGGGCCAGTGCCTGTGATTTTAACAATCTACTTACCACCCTCTCTAAATCATGGTCTGATAACCTGGACGACCTAGATGATCAGCTCCGATGGCTCCGCTCCGAAAGAATAGGTGAGGCCGGAGCCGACAGTATCGGTTCCAAGGAAGGGGACCTGGACCTCTTCCTCGAGGGAACCATCGGAGCCGAAGAACCCACAGAACCAGACGGAGCCGATAACATTTCGGCTCCGAATGAAGGTTTCGATGCATCGGCTCCAGCCGGAGCCGATACAGACTTAGAAGTAATGGTGTCGGAGCCGGTCGGCGCTGACACCGAAGCCTGAGCCACATGGTGGTCGGAGCCAGTCGGAGCCGACACCAAGGTGACCATAACAGTATCGGCACCGATAGCCATCGGTGCCGAGGATTTTGGCAAGTCAGGATCGGCTGCAGCCAGAGCCGATTTCGACGCCAAAGGAGTCGGAGCCGAGGCCGCAGGCTTAGAAACAGAAGCCTGGACCTTGGTAGACTTAGAAGTCTTGCTCGGAGCTGATTTGGCCGGAGAGCCCTCCGGTTTAAGGAGACCCCTTAATATCAACTTATTTCTCCTCTCCTGCAGGACTCTCTGGCTAAAGGAGTGACAAACTGCACAGGAGTCCTGCAGGTGGAGAGGTCCCAGGCAGTACAAGCAAGAAGTGTGACCGTCTGTCAGAGACATCTTCTGACAGCACGAGTCACACTTCTTGAAGCCTGAGACCCTTTGCTCCTTGGACATGGTAGTACACAAACAGTACACACACAGTCCCAATCAGACAACTAAAGATTAAGATTAAAGAATAAACAATAAGTAAACTCTCACACACACACCCTGACAGGGGGGGGATGGGAGGGAATAAAGGCCTGACTAAAAGGAAAGGGAAGGAAATAAAAAGTTAGTCAGAAAAGGGCTCACAACTAAGTAAAAGGAAAGGATTCTATAAAAAAAGTTATTATTTTTGAATTTTTGGGGCAACTTGAAGTTTAAATATAACACTTACCAGGAGCTGGTAAAAGGAGGACCTCATCAGCGAAGCGGCAAACGAGATCTGAGTACTTACCGCCTTGCATCATGGGATATGGGGCTGCCTCGAGCTGGTAAAAGTGACTCTCGAGCTTAGCAAAGTGCCGAGTCGGAGCCGAGGATCGGCTCCGAACCCATCAAGCAAGAAGGAAGGCGAGATTGACAACTTAACATCAGTCTCTTTCAGCCAGTTTTTCTGATCAGAGTAACAACGCTGTCAACACAAACCTCCATATAAAACAATGGTAGTTAAACACTTTAAAGGCTATCATGCTGGACTGCACTAGCTTCATTCCTTGAGATTCTAGCCACTTGCCTAGTTTATCTTATGGGACTGGAAGATTTTCTTTTTTTACTGAACAAGGTCACAGGGGACACAGACACAGGGTCTGCCAACAAGGGGGCTTGGAACACAAGCATGGTAAAGCACACCCTAAATTTCTTTAGGCAGAGACTCATTCAGAAGGGGGATTTACAGGCTTTCATAAAAACATCCTCCAATGCTGGCTGGGATCAATGTAGTGAAGACTACTATGTCCGGGTCTTCATCCTCCAGAAGATCATACACCCTGCTGATCTTGAGGGCACATAGTGATTGCTCCCAGATAAATACATCCTGAAATCTAATCAGCACTGGGAAAAGAAAAACATCTGTTTTGGGATTCTGAATCTGTTTGTCCTCAGAAGAAACTGACTAGTCAAGATTCTGACACATATGAAACCTCGGAGTCCGGAACATCTTCAAAATCAGGATCCTTGGGTAAATGACCGGGGGTATGAGTGGCGGTGTTTCTCATAACCTGGGGTTGCACCCTGTAATCAACAACCTGAATAATAGATCTAGCCATAGGCCTGAACAGCTCAGATGAAAATACAATCAGAGACTGCTGCCTTATAACTTGGTGAGACTTTTGTCACATTTTTGTATAAACTACACTAGTGGGAGAATCCACTGTGAGGGAGACATATCAATATTGGCAACAGATTATGTACTCCTGACTTCCCCTGTACTTGAAGTTTACTTCTCCCATACCTGTACTAGGTAAAGGTACATCCCAGGAGGATGCATTTGATGCTTGTGTCACACACACAGTTGTGGTACTAACACCAAACTAGGGGACCTGGTGGCAAAAAAAGGTGAGTAGTCCAACAGCCTGCTCAAGGCTACTGTGGAGTCACAAGCCATAGGCTGAAGCATATTTCTTGATTTACTTTTATGAATTTATTTTATATACTGAATTTAAATAAATAAATGTCTTTTAGGTGCACAAGAAGTAGATGGTGGGGGAGGAGGTACCATATCAACCCCCACCCTACCTCTAATTCCACTTCCAGTTCTACTACTTCCACTATGAAGCCCACACCTTTTTCACACACCCCAATCTGGCTCCACTAACCTCTCAGACCCCTTCATGCTCAAACCTGTCTCTGTTAGTTATATTAAAACTCTCCTCAGTAAACTCAAACCTTGTTCTCCCGCCCCTGATAACCTACCTCCCCAATTCCTTAAACTTGCTGCTAACTCTATTGCACTTCCTATCACCATTCTAATCAACCGCTCAATCCAAGAATCCACTGAATCCTCTATTTGGAAGCAATACTACACTATCCCACTACATAAAGGAGGTAACTCCACAGAACCATCTCTAAAATTCTCAAAAGGTGCATCTATTCTCAACTACTTTCTCAGCTTACTCAAAACAAACTTTTAACCGCCACCCAAGCATGGGTTCAGACCCAAACGCAGTACTAACACTGCATTCTTATCCTTCTCACATACAGTAGCTGAGGCCAGAGACAATAACAAACTCGTGTCCTGCCTTTTCTTAGATCTCTCAAAGGCTTTTGGTACTCTCTCTCACAACCTTCTACTTCATAAACTTTCTCAGCTGACCATTTCCATCCCCATTCTTAATTGGTTCTCAGGTTACCTGTCCAATCGCCTACAAGCAACTAAATGGCTAAAGTCCTTCTCTCCCTTTCTGGCAGTTCAGACCAGTGTTCCTCAAGGCTCAATTTTTGGTCGCCTCCTTTTCAATCTCTTCACCAATGACCTACACACTGTCTGTAATCTCTCCTCTATCATTCAGTACACAGAAGATTCAACTCTGATCTGCATTTCTGACTATCAACAACCTCCACCATTCCACCCAAACTTCATTTCATTCTGTTGAGAAGTGGCTCACCAATAATCAATTCATCCTGAACCCCTCTAAAACTAAGCTCTTATTATTCCTGCCTAAAACTCTAGCCCAACACAAATCCAGCTTTCTCTTATCCTCTCTAAATGGCACCATCATAAGACCAGACTCACACACTAAACTCCTGGGTGTCATCATAGATGACCAGCTTAAAATAGACCTCCACAAACTTCATTCCATAAAGAAAACACACCAAAAACTGGGCTTGCTTTACATAAATAGCAAATTCCTGACCCCCAACTCAAAACTGCTGCTAGCCCAATCCTATTCTCCTCCCTGCCCTCCTCTATGGCTCCCCACTATTTTCTAATCTTCAAAATAACCTGCTGGCAAAGCTTGACCAAACCTACAACAAAATTGCTAGATTTGTCACCAGCAGCTCCTATAAATCCCATCACTGCTCAGCACTCACAAAACAACATTGGTTTGAACTCCCACACCTTCTGGCCAAGTCAGTTAATCCAAGCTTTTATAATTCTTAATTCTAACTCTGACTGTCCATCTCTGTCCAACCTGATCTCCTGGTACACCCCTCCCCATTCCCTGCGCAGCTCCGATAAACACTTACTACAAGTCTATAGACCCAATAAGAACATAGGTAAAATACTCTTAAAACACTCCATCTCCCTTACCTGGAACAATCTTCCACTTCAAATCAGAAGTCATACCTCCCTTTCTAACTTCAAACACGACCTAAGACTGTCGCTCCATAACAACCCTATATGTCCCTGCAAACACCCTACTTAACCCCTCCTTCTCCCTTTACCGACTTTACCACTACATCTAATCTATAAGACCTTTCCTATTTCTATAACTTACTATATGTATATGTTCTCCCTTCTACACCCTCCCTCTAGATCACTACATCCCTCCTCTACTTTCTTCTTCCGCACCATCTCTTCCTCTGTTCTGAGGTCCCTTGTACACACACTTTTCTCTTTTTTTTACTCCTACACTAATTTATTCCTCAGATCTGAGGCCCCCTGCACATACATAATTTCTCATTCTAGCCACTAATCTAATAACGCCATATTATTTTCAAATTATTATCTATAACCTTAATTCAAATACTGCATACCTCTTGGATTTATTATCATTGTTCTTCCTTTTACAACCTTATTATTATATTTTTGTATATACCTATGTTTAATTCCACGGGGTACATTATTTTTTTTTTCTTATCCAATGTATTCATAACATTGTTTTGCTCTGTATAATTGTAAACTTGTATCTACTTGTATGCCTGTTTGGGGCTTTTCCCCTCGGGTCTCCACTGAAAAAGGGTAAATTCTTACCCAGCTGGACCAATCCGGTTAACAAATGCAAAATAAATAAATAATATCAGAATCCATTAAGACAAGGGACAAAAAACTAGTCAAAGAAATACCAAATAATGGATGCATGGTAAGCCAGTAAAAACTGAACAAATCCTCCTATTGTCCCTCTAAATAGAAATCTGAAGTTTATCTCTGCAGGGATACTATTCTGAGTACTGCACTGAATAAAATGATAGCAAATTCAGTAAAACAGTCCATAGGTAAATACTAGGCTATTAGTCTGCTGATGTTTGCAATCCTAGCCAATAACTAAAAACCAGAATCACAGCCTGTACCTTGTATTGGTGCGGTAAAGCTCTTAATTATTGTGCCATATACATACAACCAACAAAAACAAAGCACCAGTCTTTAGAGGTAAAAATAAATAAATCAACGGTTGGAATGAACAGCCGTTTATTCACATACACACAAACGCCAAATGTATAAAAAAATAAGCATTTTTGTCTCCCATGGATTTCATCAGATAGCATAAGGGTAAAGAATAAAACAGCCCTCCTTTCTTTTTATATAAACCCTTCCCCTTTCCTTTAATTGAACAATTAACTCAGTGCAAACACATTAATCACAAAACACTTACTAAAATTCTATTTGGTTTATGTGTAAAATCCTACTTGATTTATACATATAATCTTTTAATTAAAAATATATATGTTGTTAGTGAAAGCCAAGTTTAAAACCACGAAGTAAAAATTAAATGTTAAAATAAGAATAAACATTACAATATACAAGGTTTTTTTTTTTTTTTTTTAAACAAATTTATTGTTTTAACATACAAGAGAAATATCATAACAATTTTATACAAATAATTAAAAATAGGTATTATTATAATATTCAACAAAACAACTAAAGTATTTACAAAGACATCCACTACAATCAGATCAATTAATTAAACTAAAATACTGCGCTATTGAAATTAGAATTTTTTAACAAATTTTGTAAATTATCCCATACAATAAAATGTGATGTTTTTCTAGTTGTTCTCATTCTAATTGTGCTTATTTCCATATGACACATTATATTCATAACATTTTTAAATTCATTGAACGAAGGAGGTGTATCTGAAATCCAATTTCTAGTTATTATTTTCCTAGCCACTGCTAGGATAGACCATAACAAGGGAAGCTTAATCTTTTAACACATTGAGGTACAGGTGTGTTGAATAATATAAGAGACTTAGAAATAATGAAATTATCTGTAAAAGAGCCTGCAAAAATTCATTAATTGACTTCCAGTATTCTTTCAACTTCATACAGTCATAAAACATATGAGCCCAGTCAGCATTAATTTCTACATTACATCTGTTACATAGATTATCTTTATTATTAATTTTATTCATCATCAAAGGTGTATAAAAGATCTATGTAAAAATTTCCATGTATAAAGTCTCCAGACAATGGAAGATGTAGTTCTATAAGCAGATTCCAATATATATTGTTTATCTTGTTGAGTTGGTGGGTCCCCATTAATAGAGGTGAAATAATTCCAGTATGAATCTACATTGTAAAAAGTTTCTTGTCTGATAATTTTATGTATATATGAAAGTTTACCTTTATCAGAAACTTTATGCTGTAAATTTATTATCAAGTAATCAATCAGTTTTGGAATAGATTCTTTAATTGTTATAGACATTAGATCTATTCTATCAATGAGATGTTGTCTAAAGATCTGAACCTCTAACCAGCAAGTTTCTCTTAGATCAAATTCTTGTTTTAAGAAATCTAGATTTTTAACTTTATTATCAGATATCAGCTGATACCAGTACTTTAGATTATTATCTATAGCTAAATTAGCTCCTTCAGAAGTAGATGACATAAGCATACCCTGAGTATAAATTATAGGAATACAATAAAATTCCATTCCCTATACTTAGGGTGCATGAATATAAAGTTACGATAACTAATAATAATATTTAATGGGTAACAGACCATATGTTTAGGTGTAATAGGTGAAGTACAAAATTCCTTTAGCAACCACAACATGGAGTTATTTATAATCATATTTTTATGTGTTAAGGAGATTTTCATGAAGTGCATACTAATTAGCTCCCAATAATCTTTCCATTTTGCGACATATGACCGATCTATTAATAAAGTAATAACTTTTATAATAGAAGAGATAATATATAAATTAAAGTCTGGAAAAGAAATACCCCCTTGAGACCAGCTGTTAGTATGTTTCTTTAATGCAATCCTAGGTCTATTAGGTGCCCATAAGAAATTTAACATTAGTGTATTCAGTTTTTTGATAGTTATTTTTGTAGGTGAAAGTATTATTGATTGTATTAAGTATAAAATCTTGGGGAATATTATCATTTTAATAATTGTAAGTCTCTCCTCCATAGTAAAAAACATATTATTCCAGGTATTAAAAAGATTTTGTATATTAAGAAAACAGGTAATATAGTTATTATATATAATAGATTTAATATCTTTAGATAGTATTATACCTAAATAAGTTATCTGACCTGAGTTGGGTACATATTTAGTAAAATCACTAATGAGAGTATTTTTTCGTGTATATATAGGTAGTATTTTAGTTTTTTCTTCATTGAATATTAAACCAGAAATACTTTTAAAATTCATCATTTTATCAAATAAAGACTGCATAGAAGAATTAGATCCTGCTGATGTAATTAGAACATCATCTGCAAAAAGTTGAATTTTTGATGTTGTATTTTCTTCTATTTCAAAACCCTCTATGTCAGTACTGTTTCTAATCAAATTAGCCCAAGGCTCCATTACTAAAGTGAATAATAGTGGAGAAAGTGGACATCCTTGCTTTGTACCTTTAAGAATGGGTATTTTTGTGAAACATATGTTCCTACCTTAATATAAGCCAGCGTTCCTTTGTATAAATGCTCAATTAAATTTACAAATGCATCAGAGAAATTTGTGCACTTCAGTAAGGTAAACAGATAGTCCCAACTTACTGAATCAAATGCTGAACCTATATCAAGACTAATAAGTGTTAAATCTTTCTTTTTCCTATTTGCAAAATCAATTAATGTTAAAGTTCTTCTTATATTATAAAAGTATTTCTATTTACAATGAAGCCCGTCTGATCTATGTCTATAATGCCGGGATAATTGTCTTCAATCTATCAGCAAAAATACTCAAACATTTTATAATCAACATTAAGTAATGAGATGGGTCGATATGAAGAACATCTAGTTGGATCTTTATTAGGTTTTAAAATTGGTGAAATAAATGTATATTGCCAAGATGGGGGTTATTAACTCAGTTTGGGCCAGAATAAAACCTTATGTATTAATGAATATGTAGTTTTAGAAAGGATTTTATATATCTCTGGTATAATACCATCATTACCCGGTGCTTTGTTTGATTTAAGCTTATTTATTTGTGTAATAACTTCTGTATATGAAATACTCTTGTCCAATAGTTTAATCTGTTGTTTATTAAGCTTTTTATTCATGTTTGTGGTTATAAACTCCTTTATTTTATCTTTAGGTTCCATGTTAATGTTGTTATGGTTAATCTTGTGAAAGTGATTTCTAAATTCATCCAGTATTTCTGGTATACTAGAAACATTCTTCTTTTTCCTTAGAGAAAAGATTTCTTTGATATGGTTTTGTTTATTCAATCTTTTTGTTTTATTTTCAAGTCTATGTAAGTATTTGGGGCTTATTGAATAAGACAAAAACTTGTATTTCTCTAAAGTTATTTTAACTTTATGAGTTAAAATTTCTTTGTATTTCTCATTTAGTTTGTTTATTTCTTCAATAACTTTCTTGTCCATAATATTTTCTTTATTATTATGTTTATAAGAGTCTAGTTTACTTTGAATATCTAACAATTCCTTATCCCAAGATTTCCTTTTGTTATTATACCATCTGATACTTTGTCCATATAGATATGATTTTAAGGCATCCCAAACATAGACAATGGAGACTTCAGGAGTATTATTTATGTCTAGAAAATGTACTTCTGAAAGTACATATTCTTTATAGTCTTTTAGCTGAGTTAAGTATGCTGGTATCCTTTTGATCTGAACATTATGAGTATTTTTTATCATGAATTCAAAAACAATTGAGTTATGATCAGATATAGGACATGAAATGATTTTGGAATTAATTAAATCTGTTACCATCTGGTTAGAAATAAAGACCCTATCTATTTTTGAATAAGTTTTGTATCTGTTAGAAAAAAAGGTGTATGGTAATGATTTTGACTCTATCTGATTATTAATATCATTCAAATGATAAGAATTAGCAAAATCATTTAAATGTTTTGCATTAGATGTAATTCTTCTTTTCTTTATAGTGGTAGTATCACTTTCATGTAGTATACAATTAAAATCACCAGCTAAAATAATATCCCCTATAGAGAATGATATGATCTTATCAATATGATGTTTCACTGTATTAATACCAATTCCAGGTATCCAGTATACATTAATTAAAGTGTAAGTCTTCCCATTAATTTGTATTGTAACCATACAAAACATTCATTTGTCATCCTGATAAGACTTAATGGTTTTAGGAATGGGCATACTTTTATTCCATAAAATAGCCACTCCTCTTTTTTTCTGAGTGTGCTCTGAACTAACCAATACTGCATACTTATTAGTGGCTAGTTTATCAATATCTTTTTTCAAGAGATGGGTTTCTATCAGGAAGACTAGATTGGCCTTGTGTATATTAATGTATCTTATTAGGCTTGCCCTTTTACACGGATTATTCAATCCATTAATGTTTAAAGAAATTCCTTTTAAAGATGTCATTTGGCATTTTTAAAACTCAAGAATCTTATGATCGAAATAACAAATAACAAGATAAATAATGTTACATCTCCTCTTTTAGGTGTACCTTTAAATATAGCTGTATTTATTAAATCTCTTATGGGATTTTGTATAGGATTCAATTTTGTTTGTAGTGACAATGAGTGTACAAAATATATTGTGGATGTCAAAACTATATACATATAACAATGAACAAGTGAAAATAATGTAAGGATTAAACCTTGCATCCCGCCTGGAGTTGAAAACTCCAACTTAGAGCAGTATTTACTACTCAAGTTAACCCCCTACCCTAAGCAGCAGTACCTCAGCTACCACCTTATCAATTTAATACTAGTTATATTTAACTGAGGTTAACAGTTTTCAATTCAATTATCTATCAAGACAAAACTACACATTTGGTAAAACAGCATCATATAAACTAAAATAAACTTTTTTTTTTTTTTTCCTCTCCCTCTTTTTTTTTTAAAAAATGTTCATACTATTATATAGATCTATGTAATATATAACACTTGAATTCTAATAGCATTCAAATAATCTTAATGTTAGAAATCAAGAGGAGAGAAAATTATGTTCTAACATTCATTTAAATCAAAAACTTTGGCTAATATGATTCAGACATTACATGCATTAAGATGCATCTATTTTCTGTCATGTGAATTCTATCAACAGCTTCCAAAAAAATCTTGAATTGTTTGTATATGAGCATTTACTTAAACTCATTATTGTCAATAGAGTAAAATATTGTATTCATAAAAATTATTATAAATCATATTGCATAGTTATGCAGATTCTCAGAAACACCTGCGTTATTACCTAAAAAAAAAAAAAAAAAGCCATCACATACATAAACACAGACACACACACATACATATACACACATACATATACACATACACACACACACACATATATATATATATATCTGATCTCACTGAGTTGTGTGTTAGTAGAGCACTATCCTACTTGCTGTCCCTAGAATAAATCTGTCTGCTTTATACAAAATAATGCACAACAAACACATATTAGTAACCAGATTTTACAATCATGCTAACCTACTGCTTTAAAATATATCACATGACATTTCTTCCAGAATAAAGTTATAAGATTATTTATGCTTGCCAATCAGATGAATTAAATGAGTTATAGTAAAGTATATGTTTGGAACACAAGTTTTTAACACAGATTATTATGCTACTGTTAAGTAGATTTTAAAAAAACATTTAAATAAATGTTTCATTTTCTGTGCCTTCTAAAATAAGATATTTACTTGCTACAAGAAACTACATCATCCAAACTCATCATAACGGACATATTTTATGAATAGAGTATTTTTCCTGAATCTGTGGTGTGTCAGTGTGATAACCTTGTCAATGTTTATACTAACTGCTTTCAGTTTCTCTGTGAAAATTCTGTGAGTGAAGCTTCTGAGGAAACTCATGGACACTATGCATGAGACAGCCCACATCCCAGATTGTCTCCCTTAACATTTTGGCGGGAAACTTATTAAAACTTGTGGCAAACATTCATTTTGTCAAAAGAGTAAAATATTGTATTCATAGAAATTATTATAAATCATATTGGATAGTTATGCAGATTCTCAGAAAAAAAAGCCATCACACTCACACACACATACACACACATATATATATATATATATATATATATGATCTCACTGAGTTGTGTGTTAGTAGAGCACTATCCTACTTGCTGTCCCTAGAATAAATCTGTCTGCTTTATACAAAATAATGCACAGCAAACACATATTGGTAACCAGATTTTACAATCATGCTAACCTACTGCTTTAAAATATATCACATGACATTTCTTCCAGAATAAAGTTATAAGATTATTTATGCTTGCCAATCAGATGAATTAAATGAGTTATAGTAAAGTATATGTTTGGAACACAAGTTTTTAACACAGATTATTATGCTACTGTTAAGTAGATTTTAAAAAAACATTTAAATAAATGTTTCATTTTCTATGCCTTCTAAAATAAGATATTTACTTGCTACAAGAAACTACATCATCCAAACTCATCATAACGGACATATTTTATGAATAGAGTATTTTTCCTGAATCTGTGGTGTGTCAGTGTGATAACCTTGTCAATGTTTATACTAACTGCTTTCAGTTTCTCTGTGAAAATTCTGTGAGTGAAGCTTCTGAGGAAACTCATGGACACTATGCATGAGACAGCCCACATCCCAGATTGTCTCCCTTAACATTTTGGCGGGAAACTTGTTAAAACTTGTGGCAAACATTCATTTTGTCAATAGAGTAAAATATTGTATTCATAGAAATTATTATAAATCATATTGGATAGTTATGCAGATTCTCAGAAAAAAAGCCATCACACTCACACACACATACACACACATATATATATATATATATATATATATATATATATATATATATATATATATATGATCTCACTGAGTTGTGTGTTAGTAGAGCACTATCCTACTTGCTGTCCCTAGAATAAATCTGTCTGCTTTATACAAAATAATGCACAGCAAACACATATTGGTAACCAGATTTTACAATCATGCTAACCTACTGCTTTAAAATATATCACATGACATTTCTTCCAGAATAGAGTTATAAGATTATTTATGTTTGTCAATCAGATGAATTAAATGAGTTATAGTAAAGTATATGTTTGGAACACACATTTTTAACACAGATTATTATGCTGCTGTTAAGTAGATTTTCAAAAACATTTAAATAAATGTTTCATTTTTATGCCTTCTAAAATAAGACATTTACTTACTACAAGAAACTACATCATTTAAACTCATTATAACTGACATATTTTATGAACAGAGTATTTTTCCTGAATCTGTGGTGTGTCAGTGTGATAACCTTGTCAATGTTTATACTAACTGCTTTCAGTTTCTCTGTGAGAATTCTGTGATTTGAAGATTCTGAGGTAACTCAAGGACATTGTGCATAAGACAGCCCACATCCCAGATTGTCTCTCTTAACATTTTATGGAAACTTATTAAAAACTAGTGACAAACATTCATTTAGCAGTGTAAATGCATCTAAACATGACAGAACCTCCACAATGTATTCCACAGATCATCACAGCCTCTATGCAAGTGAAATTAAACTCAAAATTACCAACAAGCAATAAAACTCAGCATTCTTCTCCCAACTCAATTTTCATACAAATCCTATTATTCACTGTGCCCACACAGTCTAAAGCATTTCTATATATTAATAAAGAAAAGAAAAGAGAGTAGAAAATAAAAGGGAGTGAGGCAGAAATAAAAAATGTAAGAGAAAGCTGTAAGAAGTATATACAATGGAATGTTACTTACTGTTTATATTAATAGAGTTAAAAATAAAACATATTATTTACTCTTATTTAGTTCTGATTATTATTAGTTAAAGCATGACAGATTATTTACAAACAAGCATAAGCAGTATAATCAAGAAAGTATAATTAGAAATAGCATTTGAAGAACTTATAAACTTTTACAAGAAATAAATATGTCATTATTCTATTAATGATATTTTCATTACTGTTCTCTCCTGCCCTCCCCACCCTTTACCCACTACATAATCTAAATAGAATGTCATTGTTTAAACAAAGAAAATAATAAAAGAAGGAAAAAAAAGGTAAAGATAAAAAATGTATCAAATTACTAACCTTACTTTTTCAGAAAGAAAAACAAATCGAGTCACAGCCTGCCATTAAATCCTCAGGCATTTTGACTGGTTATGAAACAAAACATTTCTTTGCACATAGAGAATAACTTTGATTAAATCTTTTCCAAAATATTTGTGGCTTTCTGGAAATGCAGGAACTATATTCAAAAAGATTAATAATGAACTAAAATGATGAGAGAGAAAAAAACATATAACAAATCATTTGTTTTTAGTCTCTTCTTCTTCTCTGAAGTCTTCCAGGAAGCTTCAGTTGCCAATCTCTTTAATGAAGAACTAGCCCATTCCATTTCTTCTATTTTATCCAAAATCCTTTTTTCTTTGACAAACAGTAAAGCAGAGTCTAAATCATCGAAGACCTTAGGACCATCAGGAAGGAAGATTTTAAGCTTGGCAGGAAACAGAAGGTATGTTTTAAACTGTGCTTTTTAAGCTCCCTTATTAGTGGCAGAAAAACTTTTCTTTTAGCAATTACCATGGAAGAATAGTCATTGTCAAAACTCACAGTTGTCTCATTAAACTTAACAGGAGCTTTAGCCCAAGCAGATTTAAGAACCATCTCTTTATCAAAAGATGATGGAAATCTAACTATAACTGATCTAGGATAGTTTTTGTTAGAGTTAGTATTAGCTATAGATCTATGTGCTCTTCGATACCAAAAGAGAATGCTTCTGGTAAATCTAAAGTTTTAGGAGCCATGTTGTTAAAAAAGAAGTAATATTGTTACCTTCAATATTTTCTGGCAGTCCAAAAATCCTAATGTTATTGCGCCTAGATCTATTTTCCAGGTCATCCAGCTTTGTTTGTAAATGTGTATTTTGTTTCAGCAGAAACTCAATGTTGATTTCCTGTTCTTGTATTTTATTTTCCATGTCATTCACAGCTTCTTCTATGCCTGTCATCTGGATCTTCTGTTGTTGCAGGTCCATATGTAACAAGTCTATTTGTTTTGTAGTTTTTTCTATGAAAGTGTCTATTTTAGTATCCATTTTATCCATCTTAGCAGTAAGTTGCTGGACTATAATTATCAGAGACTGAAGTTCTTTCTTGATGCTGGAGTCTTGAGAATTTGTCTTACTGGAACTCATTTCAGACTGATAAACTGACAGGAAAATTTCCAAAGTAATTTCTGACAGGAATATTATTAAGATTTCCTTTCTTTTTTTAGATATAGTTCAAGAACTATATAAAACAAACATATTTAGAAAGAAAATTACTTCAAGAATTAATTTTTTAAGTAATTAATTCCTGTCAATGTAATGAAATTGGTGGAGCTGAAGAAATCTGCTGCTATCCTGTGTTCATCCTTGGCCACGCCTAATATACAAGGTTTTTGAGACAACCTATTACCCAAGTATCAACCAAGATAGACCCCCTGTTGCTGGTCAATACTGCCATCTAGTGGCCAAATCCTTATATTACACCTACAACTTAGCAGCCCTCATCTTCAAAATTGGAACAACGGATATGTGTTCATTAAGACCAGGAAATTGACCGGCCTCCAGTACCAGCTGCCAATAAAGTTCCCTAACTTCGATTCCGATATTATTCTGAATACTGCACTGAATAAAATGATAGCAAATTCAGTAAAACAGTCCATAGGTAAATACTAGGCCATCAGTCTGCAGATGTTTGCAATACTAGCCAATAACCAGAAAACAGAATCACACCCTGTACCTTGTATCGGTGAGGTAAAGCTCTTAATGTGTCAAACATATACACACACACACACACACACACACACACACACGCATACATATATATATATATATATATATATATATATATATATATATATATACATACATATATATCTGTATGGTCTACTTCTGTTCAAATAAAACACGTTACTTCGAAGAAGAGAAGTATGAACCCATTTCAGAGAAAGTGCACTTTTGCGAATTACACTCTAGCAAACACCGGTTCATCCAAGTGGCAATAAAAGAAAATAAAACACTGCACCACCGAATCACAGTACACAGGGGATAAGGAAATATATCCTTCTCCCCACTGTAGTGCGATCTTGGAGTAAATAAATATAAATACCGGAGGTGTGCCCGGCAAAGTAAAACACATTTTTGCAGGAGGTCAACATCCTGCACCCCCTACACCCCCACTACTTATACATACTAACTCTGAGATCGCACTACAGTGGGGAAAAAAGAAGTTATGTCTTATCATAACGTTCCATCTGTATTGTTCATCTTCTTTCATTCATCACCAATGGGGTTAGGTTCCGAGCTCTCGGTGAGCCCTCAGAACAGAGTTCTCACCAGCCAAAAACTCTCGAGCTAAGCTTCTACTCACAATGCCCTTCTCCCTGTTACCTCAGATCGAGTTTGCCCGTGTTATACAAGTAAAGCAGAGGTCATTTCTGCGCAAATGCCCTAAGACACCACTTGGACCCAAAGTATCCGCCAGGACTCTTTGGCAGGGGAAGGAGGGTGGGAAGTGATGAATGAAAGAAGATGAACAGCACAGATGGCACATAAAGAAGTGAGACATAACATCTTTATCTGATGTTGTTAATCTTTCCATTCATCACAGATTGGACAGAATCCCCAGCTACCAAGAAGTAGTCACCAAAGCACAACAAAACCAATAAATCCAAGAAAATGCAATGTAAGGCGAAACAATGAAGCCACGGAGGAAGATTCCAACAAATAGGTTTATTCTGCTAAAACATTAATGTTGACACAATACGTTTTCGTTTAAAGTTACTTCATCAGATGTGGGCATGTAGTACACAGGGAGAATTTATAGTAAAGCCTTGATAACATAATTTCATTAATTATCCAATGAAAACATTAGGACTTTTAACAAATTTAATGAACACATCATGAATAAAAACAATACAACATAGACCATTATAATAAAAAACTTCTCATTAAAAAACAAACATAGAATACTTTTGAAATATGTTATAATCATTCTAAAGCAAAGAGCTCTATCTACTGGAAATTGATATAAATTGCATTTAAAAAATGAAGTAAAGATGTTAAATGTGAAATACATTAAATCAATAAGACAAATTATACAATGTTAAAAGCAGTTTGACTATTTAATAAATTAAAAGGACCTCTTAAGATATTAAAATATTAAAACCTTAAAATCTAGAAGTCAGGTAAGGAGTATAATGTCAGGTATTGAGAGAAATTGTCAGCTGAATGAAGGGGTAGAAGAAAATCTCTACAATTTTGCTGCTCTCATTTTGAGAACTGGGGCAATAGAAATATATTCATTTAAACCTGGCCATTTATTTGCCTGTAGTGTTAATTGCCACCATAAACCACCCCTTCCATCAATATTAACTTTTTCAACAACATAAAATAAAAAACTAGCATTAAGACAATGTTGTTTGTATTTATACAGTGCGTTCGTTTCCTTTAATCCTAGGATTTTTTAATATAGATTTATAATTGACAATTTTAGCATTTATAATTTTATTGACATTGTTTTAAGATATGACCATTTTAGTCTTTTGTCAAAAGGAATCAAATGTATTCCTTCCAAAAAAGGTGATTTATCTAAAACATGGATAGATGTGAAACTCTTCATGAGAAAAATTAATCTCCAGGTTTTTTTTAAGCATAGAAAAGTTCTAGAACCTATTATTATTAAAAAGAAAAGTACATTTACCCCTCCCCAAGCACCCTCAGATTAAGAACTTTGAGAATCTAGTTGAAAATGAAATTAGACAGACTTTTAACAAAATAAAATAGAAGGGCAACCTAAGTGAAGGTGAGAAAAAGGTATTACTTGAGTTAAAAACAATAGTCAGGTGAGAGTGATGAAACCCGACAAGGGAGGGGGAATTGTATTAATGGATGTATTTACATACGACTCTAAGATGTATGAAAGTTTTAGAGACACAGATAAATATTCCTGTGTCTCTAGAAATGAGATTAACATTTCTTATAGAAGAATTGATTTGGTACTGGAAGATTTGTTACTTGAAGGGTTAATAGATTGTAAAACCTTAATGTATTTAAAGGCTGATAAACCCAGGATCCCAACTATTTTTGGGATTTCTAAAACACATAAAACTGGTAAAGATCCCCCTTCAAGGCCCATAGTTTCTGCAGAGGGCTCTAAAACTTTACCCCTGGCCAAATATATTGATATAAAACCCAAAACTCTTTGGATAAAGAGGCAAAGCATTCTAAGATACTCTTTTTAAGAACCCTTAAAAAGGAAATGGATAAAAAAAATCTTAATTTTTTTAACTATTGATGTTGTGGATCTCTTTTCCAGCATTCCGCATGATGAGGGTTTGAATTTTCTAGAAGAAATTATTTTTAAAGATGGTACTTTGACACACAGTGAACGTGTTTTAATATTACAGCTTTTAGATTTGGTTTTAAAATATAATTACTTTTATTACAAAGGAGAGTTTTTCATCAAACGAAGGGGGTAGCAATGGGGACAATCTGAGCACCATCTTATGCAAATTTGGTTTTAGCATATTGGAAAGAGAAATATGTATTAGATTCAGTGTACAGTCACTGCTGGAATATGTATAAGATTTCTGGATGACATTTGCATTTTTTGGTTATCAAGTGAGGAAGAAGTCAGGTCTTTTATCAATTATTTACACAATACTACTAGTTTTTTAAATTTTACTCATAAATTTAACAGGGACAAACTAGAATATGCAGACATCGAAATTTACAAGATAAATGAAGGATTTAATTCAAAAGTTGTTGTTGTATCTTTCGGCTTCTCCCAGTTAGGGGTCGCCACAGCAGAACTCCGGTCCGCTAATGATTGGCAGTAGATTTTTACGTACCGACTTGCCATGCCTGACGCACAACCTTCAACGAAGGTACGCCCATTCATGCATGTCTCCACACAGAAGACGCTTTAGCTGAGAATCGAACAGGACAACGTCTTACTGTGAGGCGACAACGCTAGGAAAAATACGTATTGCAGTTCCTACCTTCATTACAATAGTGCACACCCTATACGCTATAAAAGGTATATTGTAAAAAGGCAATACATTAGATCTAGAAGGATGACATCAATTGACGAGGACTTTAAGAGAGAGATTAATATATTGAATGATATGTTTAGAAATAGAAACTACCCTGAGAAACTTCTTGATTCTGTGGAGAAAGAGGTAAAAGAAGGTAGGAGAGAGAAGACAGTGTTCCATCAACTTCCCTGGTTGCTTCTATTGATGAAAATTTTGATAGAGCCCTAATTCTGGAGTATAATGCCAGCTCAGGGGTTGTGAGAGATATCCTAGAAAAGGAATGGACGAGAGTTTTAGCCCTTACAGATCTAGATATGATACCTAAGAAGAAGTTAAAAGTGCTGTATAAGAATGCTAGGTCTTTGAAAAACCAGTTAGAGTATAAAAACATAGGAAAAAAAGGGTTGCAGCAACAAAAGAAATGGAACTTATAAGTGCGGTAGCTGCAGCCAATGTCCTTTATTGTGAATAGTGATAGCTTTTCTTTACCATGCAGAAATACAGTACTAAAAAGCAAAGAGTTTAGTAACTGTGAAACTTTTGGAGTGGTATACCTGGCAACTTGCCAGGTATGCCAAGCATTCTGCATAGGTAAAACTGAACACAAACTGAAAAGAAGGATATATGAGCACATCTAAGATGTGCAACAAGAAAAGGAAACAAACGCACTGTATAAACACAAACAACATTGTCTTAATGCTAGTTTTTTTATTTTATGTTGTCGAAAACCTCGACACGGTTATTAATAGGACGTGCTGGAGGGATAGATTCATCACCCAAAGACTCCCTATGCTGTGGAATAAAATCCCGGTTTATGTGAGGCAGAGCACCTCGCTGGCCTTGTTCAAGAGGAATCTTGACCAATGGATGGGAGATCGCAGATACACCCCAGGGGTTACCTCAGTGTCACTGCTCGACAGAGGCACAGCTAAATAATGGGCATAGTTTCTCCAAACTAAGGGGTGGCGTAAGCCACAAAACTATGGCTAGGCTTATAAATGCCCTCGGGCAGATAGCCTAGTATGAACCTATGAACCTATGAACCTAAAAAGTTAATATTGATAGAAGGGGTGGTTTATGGGAGGAAAAGATTGAATACCGAGAGCTTTGGTGGCAATTAACACTACAGGCAAATAAATGGCCAGTTTTAAATGAATATATTTCTATTGCCCCAGTTCTCAAAATGAGAGCAGCAAAATTGTAGAGATTTTCTCCTTCCACCCCTTCATTCAGCTGACAATTTCTCTCAGTACCTGACATTATACTCCTTACCTGACTTCTAGATTTCTAGATTTTAAGGTTTTAATATTTTAATATCTTAAGAGGTCCTTTTAATTTATTAAACAGTCAAACTGCTTTTAACATTGTATAATTTGTCTTATTGATTTAATGTATTTCACATTTAACTTCTTTACTTCATTTTTTAAATGCGGTTAACATCAATTTCCAATAGATGGAGCTCTTTGCTTTAGAGTGATTTTAACATAATATCGAGGTGGTGGTGCTGCGGTAGCATTGTTGCCTCACAGTTAGACGATGTTGGGTTCGATTCTCAGCTACAGCGTCTTCTGCCTGGAGACATGCGTGAATGGGCGTACCTTCGTTGAAGGTTGTGCATCAGGGCTGGTAACCCAGCATGTAAAAATCAACTACCAATCATTAGCGGACCGGAGTTCCGCTGTGGAGACCCCTAACCAGAAAAAGCTGAAAGACACAACAACATTTCAAAAGGATTCTATGATTTTTAATGAGAAGTTTTTTAATGAGGTTTTTTTTATTATAATGGTCTATATGTTGTATTGTTTTTATTCATGATATGTTTATTAAATTTGTTAAAAATCCTGATGTTTTCATTGGATAATTAATGAAATGATGTTATCAAGGTTTTACTATAAATCCTCCCTGTGTACTACACGCCCACATCTGATGAAGCAACTTTAAACAAAAACGTATTGTGTCAACATTAATGTTTTAGCAGAATAAACCTATTTGTTGGAATCTTCCTCTGTGGCTTCATTGTTTCGCCTTATATTGCATTTTTTTGGATTTACTGGTTTCGTTGTGCTTTGGTGACTACTTCTTGGTTTTTGGTATTTTTTTCACCATGGAAGATGAAACGAGCACGGAGTCGGAAAGCAGAGGTATTAAGGAAGATATTGGCCAGATGAGAAAGCTTATGGGCCAACTTTCTCAGTTAACTGACTTACTCCTGTAAGTAAATCTATGGGTGACGTTTTAGGCAGAGTCAACAATGGGCGTTCCCTTGATGGAGATACAGCGTGTGGGTGCAGACCATTCAGTTGTGATGCTAACGTGAACGCTATGAACAAGGCGCATGGCTCCAGTTCAAATGGAAATGCTGACAACAACATTAATTTGGGAGTGGTCTACTTCTCTCAACGAATACAACACAACGCCTCGCTTACTAAAGGAAATGGGAGCTGTACGTGGTCTAGCTGCTTCTTATGCTGCTACTGTTTCAAATGGAGCTACTGGAGACATTATTCCAGCTGGGCAGGAACAACATTCTAAAAGAAATAAAAACTCTAACAGACTGGATTTTAAAGACTGGCTCCAGGTTAGTTATACCAATAATTTCAAAGATAAAGCGACAAAACCTGGACCTGTTACTGAAACATATCAGAGTAAACTGTTACATTTTGAAAAACTACTGTTTAAATTTAAAACTTTAGACATTGAAAATGTATATTGGAATGAATGTATTGTTGAAGGAATCGTACTTAAGAGACTGTGTGTTTACAAAATACCCTAACAACGTGGTCCCAGGAAGCGATTTTCATGAAGAATTGATAGTTATTTTTAACAGATGTGGGCTTGAATTGTTAAGCATGATTAAAGAATAGAGTTAAAGAGGACAATTTAAAAGAAATTGAATTGCTTAACACTTATATTAAAGATGATTTGATTTTTACTATTCCTAGTGAAAGGGAGAAATATGAAAATATTAGACATGGTATTGATAAGCAATGTGATGAGCTCATTAAAAGAAAAATTAGGAAAATGGAAAGAGATTTAAAGGACTATAAAAATGATGTTAGTTACCCGGTACCCAAAAATAGTTACAGATTTTGGAAAAATAAGGGTAATGGAGAAAATAGGACAGTAAATGTGGATGAGAACTTTACTAACTGTGAAAATAGATCTGAAGGTGATGATTATTCTGATTTTCCACCACTTCGAAGATCTGAAAGACTTAGGAATAGGGGGTCGGAATATCAACAACCTCAATATACAAATTTTCAGGGAGGAAAAGAAAGGGGGAGGTATTAATTCACAGTCATACCACCCACCCCGACTTAGCGTTTAAAACTATTAACCAGGACTCATCTAATGACTATATATTTATAGGTGACAATTTTAGCATTTATAATTTTAGTGACATTGTTTAAGATATGACCATTTTAGTCTTTTGTCAAAAGGAATCAAATTTATTCCTTCCAAAAAAAGGTGACTGATCTAAAACATTGTTAGATGTGAAACTCTTCATGAGAAAAATTAATCTCCAGGTTTTTTTTAAGCATGGAAAAGTTCTAGAACCTAGTATTATTAAAAGGAAAAGTACATTTATCCCCCCCCCCCCAACCTGCACCCTCAGATTAAGAACTTTGAGAATCTAGTTTAAAATGAAATTAGACAGACTTTTAACAATATAAAATGTAAGGGCAACCTAAGTGAAAGTGAGAAAAAGGTATTACTTGAGTTAAAAACAATAGTCAGGTGAGAGTGATGAAACCCAACATTTCTTGTAGAAGAATTGATTTGGTACTGGAAGATTTGTTACTTGAAGGGTTAATAGATTGTAAAACCTTAATGTATTTAAAGGCTGATAAACCCAGGATCCCAACTATTTTTGGGATCCCTAAAACACATAAAAATGGTACAGATCCCCCTTCAAAGCCCATAGTCTCTGCAGAGAGCTCTAAAACTTTACCACTGGACAAATATATTGATATAAAACCCAAAACTCTTTGGATAAAGAGACAAAGCATTATAAGAGACTCTTGGGATTTTTTAAAAACCCTTAAAAATGAACTGTATAAAGAAAATCTTAATTTTTTAACTATTGATGTTGTGGATCTCTTTTCCAGCATTCCACATGATGAGGGTTTTAGTTTTCTAGAATAAATTATTCTTAAAGATGGTACTTTGACACACAATGAATGTGTTTTAATATTACAGCTTTTAGATTTGGTTTTAAAATATAATTACATTTGCTACAAAGGAGAGTTTTTTCATCAAACGAAGGGGGAAGCAATGGGGGAAATCTGTGCACCATCTTATGCAAATTTGGTTTTAGCATATTGGGAAGAGAAATATGTATTAGATTCAGTATACAGTCACTGCTGGAACATGTATAAGAGATTTCTGGATGACATTTGCATTTTTTGGTTATCAAGTGAGGAAGAAGTCAGGTCTTATCGATTATTTACGCAATACTACTAGTTTTTTTAAATTTTACTCATACATTTAATAGGGACAAATTAGAATATATAGACATTGAAATTTACAAGATAAATGAAGGATTTAATTCAAAAGTATATAGGAAAAATACATACTGCAATTCCTACCTTCATTACAATAGTGCACAACCTATACACTATAAAAGGAATATTGTAAAAAGGCAATACATTAGATCTAGAAGGATGACATCAAATGATGAGGACTTTAAGAGAGAGATTAATATATTGAATGATATGTTTAGAAATAGAAACTACCCTGAGAAACTTCTTGATTCTGTGGAGAAAGAGGTAATAGAATGAGGGAGAGAAAAATTTCATCCTATTCTAGGAGAAGACAGTGTTCCATCAACTCCCCCAGTTGCTTCTATTGGTGAAAATTTTGATACAGCCCGAATTCTGGAGTATAATGCCAGCTCAGGGGTTGTGAGAGATCCTAGAAAAGGAATGGACAAGATTTTTAGCCCTTACAGATCTAGATATGATACCTAAGGAGAAATTAAAAGTGCTGTATAAGAATGCTAGGTCTTTGAAAAAACAGTTAGTATAATAAAGTACAGTTTTGTACCTACCATAAATGTAGATGTTCGAAGATCCACATTGCTGCAGTCCTTACTTATGGGTAGTCCGCTGTCCTGCTGTCCTCGGTCGGCCCGAATACCAAAGTATTAGGCTGACATCGGTCATGGGCGCTCAGATCTGACATCAGAGCGTCAGGGTACAAAAGCGCATGACCGACGTCATATCCTCAGTCTTTTCTTGCCCCAGATGTCAGAAGGCCCTAAAAAGAAAGGCCACAGCCAAAAACAGAATACCTCCCAAAAACAGGCCCAACAACAACCATCACCCAAACCATATAACCATGCCAAACTACAGTGGGGAAGGAGGGAGGGTAAATTGGACTGCAGCAATGTGGATCTTCGAACATCTACATTTATGGTAGGTACAAAACTGTACTATGTTCTTCAATCTCACATTGCTGCAGTCCTTACTTATGGGTAGAATCCCAAAGCAACGGGAAAGGGAGGATGGCAAAATCATAAAGCATTAGGGGCTGCTAAAATGCCCTGTAATATTGCAGTGGCAAATCCAGCCCTAGACTTAGAATAAAGAGGAAGGTGGTAATGTTTAGAAAAAGTATGTACTGAACTCCAAGTAGCTGCTTCCAAAATATCTTTTGTAGCTACCCCCCTTAGAAAGGCAGTAGAGGTGGCAGTAGCTCTAGTGGAATGAGGTCTGATTCCAGCCGGAATCTCCTTACCATGATGGGAATAACAGAAAGAAATACAAAACCCAATCCACTTAGAAATAGTTTGTTTTGAAACAGGTTTACCCTGAGAACCCAAAGCAAAAGAAACAAACAACTGCTGAGACTGTCTGAACTCCTTGGTTCTGCTCAAATAATAACGCAACTGCCTGTGAATATCCAAAGTATGCAAAATCTTCTCCCTTTATTTTGGGGGTTTGCATAAAAAGTAGGCAAATGAATAGTTTGGTTTAAGGCCACACTAGAAACCACTTTAGGCATAAAGGAAGGATTAGTACGCAAAGATACCCTATCCTTATGAAAAATCAGGAAAGGCTCCACTGCCATAAGGGCCTGTAATTCAGAAACCCTTCTAGCAGAAGTAATGGCCAACAAAAAAGCAGTTTTCCAAGACAAATACTTTAACTCGGCCGTAGCTGCAGGCTCAAAAGGTTGTAGAGTAAGTTTTTCCAACACAAAATTGAGATCCCAAGCAGGAGTAGGAGCTCTACGTGGGGGTCTTATGTTCTTTGCCCTCTAAGAAATTGCTTAAACAAAGGATGAGAGAATAAAGGAGGGTCACAATCATAGTGAGCAGAAATGGCTGCAGCATGAATCTTTATAGAGGAGAAAGACAAACCTTTGTCCAGTAACTCAGTAAGATATTGAAGAGAAGCACTTAAATTAGGCTTGGAAACATCAAAATCCTTCTCTTTGCTCCAAATAAAAATCTCCTCCATTTATCAGCATAAACTTTCCTTGTACTAGGCCTTCTGGCCTCCAAAATAACATTCAAAACTTGTTGTGGCAGCTGAGACCCTCCAGGGTCTAAAACAGAATATGCCAAGCTGTTAGATGCAAAGACTGAATCCTGACATTGAGGAAGTGACTGCCCTCCTGAGACAAAAGATGCGGAATTAAAGGTAGAGGCCATGGAGGCTCCCTTACTAAACTCCTCAGAAGTGGGTACCAGTGCTGTCGAGGCCAATCCGGTGCTATCAGAATCATGGATGGTTTGTCTTGTCTGGCCTTCAAGAGTACCTTGGGGAGGAGAGGCAGAGGTGGAAAGGCATAGACATGAAGATTGTTCCAACTGAATGATAGAGCATCCACCTTCCAAGCTGTGTGATGAAACCTTTTTGTGCAAAACTTTGGCAACTGGTAATTTAGTGGAGAAGCGAACAGATCTATGTCTGGAGTCCCCCATAACACTGTCAACTGCTGGAATACATGAGGATCCAATTTCCACTCGTGAGGATCCACTATCTGTCTGCTCAACACATCTGCTAAGGAGTTCTGTGCTCCTGGCAGAAACCTTGCTTGAAGATTGAGGTGTAAACTGAGAGCAGTCTCCCACAAAATCATCGCTTGCCTGCAAAGTGGGTATGAATGGGTTCCCCCTTGCTTGTTGATGTACCACATGACAGTAGTGTTGTCTGTTTGAATCAACACCTGCCCTGGGTGAAGTAAATCCTTGAAAGCCATTAATGCAAACTGGACTGCTAACATCTCCTTCAAGTTGATATGCAAATGTTGAAGTCTGACAGGCCACGTATCTTGCACCCATTTTCCATTGAGGTGTGCTCCCCAAGCCTTGTCCGAGGCATCTGTCGTTAGAATCTGACTCGCCTCTGGTCGGGTCACAGAGAGTCCCTTGTTTAGGTGACATTCCTGAGCCCACCACAAAAATTCCTTCTGAATGCAAGGTATTATCTGAATGACAGTGTCTAGATCTTGGCAGTGTTGTGTCCATACATTTTTGAGATACCATTAAAGCTTCCTCATATGCAGTTTGGCATTGGGAAGCACCAGAATACAAGATGCCATGAACCCCAAGGCTTGAAGGACTGTCCTTGCAGTCAGCCTGGACTGTAGAGACATTTGATGGAAATAAAGAGAAAGGCTTCTTTGTTTGTCCGGGGTCAAAAAAGCCATCTGGGAAGCTGTATTCAGTCTCACACCCAGAAAGCACATGTCCTGAGAGGGTACTAGACTGGACTTTGTTTCGTTCACAGAATACCCTAGGCATCTTAACACTACCATCACATATTGTAGATGATGAAGAAGTTCGTCTTTGTCTTGAGCAATAATCAGGCAATCGTCCAAATAAGGATAAATCTGTATTCCTCTTAACCTGAAAAAGGCTATCACTGGAGCCAGAACCTTTGTGAACACTCTGGGCACAGTAGATAAGCCAAAGGGCAATGCAGAGAACTGATAATGTAAATTTCCAGCTCGAAAACGCAGGTACCTCCTGCAACTGGGCCTGATAGGAACATGAAGATAAGCCTCTTTGAGATCCAGAGTTACCATCCAGTGGTCTTTTCCCAACAGAGGTAAAAGCTGTTGTAACGTCAGCATCTTGAACTTTGGAATGTCCAGATAAGTGTTGAGGATAGATAAATCCAAAATCGGTCTCCACGTGTTCCCTTTCTTTGGAACTAGAAACAGGCGAGAATAAAATCCTAGGCCCACTTCTGACAGAGGAACTGGCTGTATAGCTCCCATTTGAAGAAGTAAAGAAATCTGTTTGTGAGCCTCTAACCTTTGCCGAGGAGGAACATCTGGCATGCCTTTGAAAGGAGGCAATGTATGGAAATAAAACTTGTAGCCTCGGTTTATAATGTCCAATACCCATTTGTCCTGGGTGACTAAAAGCCAGTTTTGCTTGAAAAGTGCTAACTTTCCTCCCAAAGGAGCTGCCAGGCAAGAGGAATCTGGCAGCTGAAAATGCAGGTCATTGGGCCTGTTTACGAAAGGACTGGCCCCTGCCCTCACCTGCAGACTGTGCAGGCGAACTCCATGTTCTAGGTCTGAAGGAACTCTGAGCTCTGCCCCTACCACGTCTAGATCTGCCCCTAGACTGAGAATCAGAAGAAGGGTAAGTCCATCCTTTAGTAGGCCAATTTCTACTAAACTTTGGAGGTTGCACCTGCAAAAAATCTTTAACAGTCTGCATAGACTTAGCCTTGTCCTCCATTTTCTTTAATACAGACTCTACAGGAGGACCAAACAAAACTTCAGACTGTAAAGGGGCATCCAGAATTCTAGTCTTAACATGCTCAGACAAATTCTGATCCCTAAGCCAGGCGTGCCTTCGAATAACTGAACCAGTGGCAGCCACCCTAGAAGAAGCCTGTAAAGCATCAAAGCCACACTGTAAAGAATGCTTGCCCACCTGTTCAGAGACATGTACCAAATCCTGCAGTTCTTTACACTCAATACCCTCTGCTAAAGCATCCACTTTAGATTTTAGCTGAGAAAGGAGGAAATTCTGATATTTCAACATATGAAACTGGCAATTTAAAGCCCTCATTGCTAACGTAGAAGAGGTATACACCTTCTTACCCCATCTATCCAAAGCTCTAGCTTCCTTATCTAGAGGAACCGGATTTTTTCAACAGAAGCTCTAACACCCTTAGGCCCCTGACTAATAGTTTCTGGGTCTGCCCTAGGACTTTTATACAGATATTTATGAGCCTCAGGCACCCTGTAATACCTGTCTGGTTTGACTGGCGCAGGAGGCACAGAATCTGGATTAAGGGAAGCCTCCGAGAAAACATCTTGAACAACATCCAAAACTGGAGGTATAGCTAAGGGTCTATGCTGTGGTAAATACAAAATTCCCTAAGCCTTTTCCGAGAATCAGAGAAATCCTGTCCTTCCCACTTAAAATGCTCCCTCATGGAATGTAAAGTTTCTGAAAAAGAAAAATCCTCAGGAGGAGAAGCAGAAGGAGAGGAATCCTCTGCATCAGAATCCGAATAAGGAGGAAAATCTTGAATGTCTTCCACAGAAGACTCTGAATCATCTGAGGCCTGCTCCAAACTTTCCAACTCTAGCTCTACCCTGGTCCTCTTATCAGGAGGGGGCATAGAACCTCTAATTAAAGTAATCAAATCTTCTGCCATTTTAAGCATGTGCTTTTTAGGCACTGACCCTGAGGAACCAGGACTGACACCAGAGGAAGGCAAAACAGACCTGCCCTTAGAAGGAGCTTTAGAAATAGTAGCAGAAGGCCTAACCACCCTAGGCTCAGTAGGGAGAATAGTAACCTGTGAGGCCCCTTCAGCCTGACCTGAGTCCTGTGAAGCCACCTCTTGCAAAATCAAAGTTTCCCCCTGAGTCTCAACAGAAATTTCAGCCGGATCCACCTGTTCCCCTGTAGCTTCTAATGGACCGGCGTCCGAAACGGACGAATCATCCTGCCTAGGCTTCACAGATTTGTCTTTGCGCTTCTTCGTGGAAGTGGGCATCGGAGGATCCGACGGCATATTATAATTACACCGCTTGCCAAAGACTAACCTAGCGCAATCTAACCTCCGTTTTATAGTGCGCTTATTGAACCTAGCACAAAACCGACACCTGACTACGTCGTGCTCCGGTCCCAAACAAGGAATACAAAGTGAGTGGTAATCCCTATGCGGTATCTGTTTCCCACAAGAAATACAATTATTCACTTTTTCTGACATCCGGTAAATAACTGAGGCAAGAAAAAACAAAAATATTCCCCAACGGGGTACTTAGCCCAACTTGGTATCGGTCTGAAACTCCGAATTCGAAAAATTTCAGAACGCCGAACGGCACTTGCAACGCTGCTTCTGCATCGGACCATGCGGCAAAAAAGACTGAGGATATGACGTCGGTCATGCGCTTTTGTACCCTGACGCTCTGATGTCAGATCTGAGCGCCCATGACCGACGTCAGCCTAATACTTTGGTATTCGGGCCGACCGAGGACAGCAGGACAGCGGACTACCCATAAGTAAGGACTGCAGCAATGTGAGATGAAGAACATCATAGGAAAAAAAAGGGTTGCAGCAACAAAAGAAATGGAACTTAAAAGTGCGGTAGCTGCAGCCAATGTCCTTATATTGTGAAAAGTGATGGCTTTTCTTTACCATATAGAAACAAAGTACTAAAAAGCAAAGAGTTTAGTAACTGTGAAACTTTTGGGGTGGTATACCTGGCAACTTGCCAGGTATGCCAGGCATTCTACATAGGTAAAACCTAACGCAAACTTAAGAGAAGGATATATGAGCACATCTACGATGTGCAACATGAAAAGGAAACAAACGCACTTTATAAACACAAACAACATTGTCTTAATGCTACTTTTTATTTTATGTTGTTGAAAAAGTTAATATTGATGGAAGGGGTGGTTTATGGGAGGAAAAGATTGAATACCGAGAGCTTTGGTGGCAATTAACACTACAGGCAAATAAATGGCCAGGTTTAAATGAATATACTTCTATTGCCCCAGTTCTCAAAATGAGAGCAGCAAAATTGTAGAGATTTTCTCCTTCCACCCCTTCATTCAGCTGACAGTTTCTCTCAATACCTGACAGTATACTCCTTACCCGACTTCTAGATTTTAATATTTTAATATTTTTATATCTTAAGAGGTCCTTTTAATTTATTAAATAGTCAAACTGCTTTTAACATTGTATAATTTGTCTTACTGATTTAATGTATTTCACATTTAACTTCTTTACTTCATTTTTTAAATGCAATTAACATCAATTTCCAATAGATGAAGCTCTTTGATTTAGAATGATTTTAACATAATATTTCAAAAGTATTCTATGTTTGTTTTTTAATGGGAAGTTTTTTAATGAGAAGTTGTTTTATTAAAATGGTCTATGTTGTATTGTTTTTATTCATGGTGTGTTTATTAAATTTGTTAAAAGTTCTGATGTTTTCATTGGATAATTAATGAAATGATGTCATCAAGGCTTTACTATAAATTCTCCCTGTGTACTACACGCCCACATCTGATGAAATAACTTTAAACGAAAATGTATTGTGTCAACATTAATGTTTTAGCAGAATAAACCTATTTGTTGGAATCTTCCTCCATGGCTTCATTGTTTTGCCTTACATTGCAGAATCCCCAATTACCTTATCAACCTTGGGCAGCCCTTATGGAAGAATGTTCCTGAGAACCACTGAGCCGAAGGCACCTCTCCCTCCTGAGACCACATCCAATTTGTAATGATTAATATAAAAGTGTGGGGTTTAGCCCAAGTGGCTGCTGTGCAAATGTCATCCATAGAAGCCATGGAATGGAAGGCTACAGAGGTTGCCATAGATCTGGTGGAATGGGCTTTAATATTCTGTGGCATAGGTTATTTTGCGAATGAATAAGTGAAACATATGCAGTCCCTTGGCCATTTTGATAAAGTGACCTTGGAGACAGAGTTTTCCATTCTAGGCCCAGAAAAGGCAATGAACAGTTGGTCAGTCTTGCGTATTGTTTTGGTCCTGTCTAAATAGAATCATAATTGTCTGTGTACATCCAAGGAATGTAGGCAGTATTCCCATTTATTAGAAAAATCTGGAAAAAATACTGGAAGATCAATAGACTGACTGATGGAAAACTCAGAAACAACTTTGGGGAGAAAGGATGGGTTCGTCCGGAGTGATACTCTGTCCTTGTGAAAAATTAGTTAGGGTCTTTTGGTACATAATGCCTGCAACTCTGAAACTCATCTGGCTGACATGCTGGCTATCAAGAAGAGAGATTTGCATGACAAGAATATGAGGTCATAATTCGCTGCAGGTTCAAAGGGGGGTTAAGTCAAAGAATGGAGAACTAGCGTGAGGTTCCATGGCTCTATAGGCTGTCTGATTGGAGGTCAAATGTAAGAAACTCCTTTGAGATAGGTTTTACTTAAATGCAGTGATATGAGCGGAGTACCATCCAGCCCATTATGGTAATTTGAAATCGCCACCAGATGTACTCGTATGGTAGAGGCTGCAGCTCCATCTTCAAAAAACTTAGACAGATATTGCAAGACCACTGTGGCTGGGGCCAAATACGGATCTAGCAACCTTTCCTTTGACCAAATAGAGAACCTTTTCCATTTGTCCCAGTATGGTCTTCAGTCTTCCGATGGATGGTTTATGAGAAGCCAGAATGATATCACGAACAGGAGAGGGGAGGTCATCCTGCCTGGTAACTAGCAGAAGTGGAGAAACCAAGCTGTCAGCTTGAGACTGGACAGATTCGGGTGAGTCAACCTTTGGGGGTGAGAGATCAGATCTAGTATGGGGTCCAGAATCCACAGTGAGTACAACAAGATGAGGCCAGAGGAAGGGGAACCAAACTTGTCGAGGCCAAAAGGGGGCTATGAGGATCACTTTGCATTTGAACCAAATGTCTTTCTTTATGAATTGTGGACTCAGAGGAATGAGGGGGATAGGCATAAAGAAGTCCCGTGGGCCAATCGTGAATCAGAGCATTGCTCGCAGACTCCCCCTTTGGGGGGAATAGGGCAAAATAGCTGCTGTATTTGTTGTTTGAAGGGGAGGCAAAGATGTCACAGCAAGGCTGCCCCCAACTGCTGAAAATTTCTGCCGCTACTCTGGGATTGAGAGACCACTCATGGGGCAAGAGAATACATCTGCTCAGCTTATCCGCAATCATGTTGGAGCTCCCTGGGATATGCGTTGCTATCAGAAAGCGGTTGGAATCTATCGCCCATTGCTGAATTCTCATGGCCTCTTGACACAGGGTGTAGGATTTGGTTCCAACTTGCTTGTTAATATACCATACTACTGATATACTGCCTGACTAAATTGCAATTGTTCCAGAGGGGAGAACTGGTTGGAATGCTTGCAACGTTAACAGCACCGCTCTCAGTTCTAGAACGTTGATATGCAGGTTGGCCTCTCGCATGGACCATGCACCTTCGACTGTCTTTCCCTGGAAATACCCCCCCACCTTATCCGGGAAGCATCCGTGGTCACAATGGCCTTGGGCTGAGGGGGCTGGAATGGGCAGCTCCAAAGTTCTGTGTCTGGCCTCACACATCAAAAAGGTCCTGTTTGCAAGAGTTGGTTATCCGGAACTGAAAACATAGATAGAGGGTGATGGTTCATGAACCACTGACAAAGAAGAATCCATTGGAGGATTCGCATATGCAGTTTCGCAAGAGCCACTATCGGTATGGAAGCTGCCATGGATCCTGGGATCTGAAGGACCTCTCTAGACGAGACTTTGTTTTGACAGAGTATCACCCGGAGCTGAAGCCTCAACCTCTGGAGTCTGTGAGCTGGGAGTGACACCAGACAGGATCAGGTTTCAAAGACTGCTCTGATGAATTCTATCTGCTGGGCCAGAGTAAGGTTAGATTTCTCCCAGTGCACAATTATCCCCAAAATTTCTGCTAGAGAAAGAGTGTATTGCAGGGCTGTTACCAGAAGATGCTTGGTGAAGGTGGTAAGGAGCCAATCGTCCAAATACGGAAACACCCCGAATCCTTGCAGTCTCAAGTGAGCTGTGACCACTGCCATGCACTTTGTAAACATTCTGGGGCTGTAGAGAGACCAAATGGCAGGGCTCGAAACTGGTAATGACTGGCTCCTAGCCGGAAGCGAAGCAGACTCCTAGAGCATTTGTCCATTTTGATGTGGTAATACACATCCCGGAGATCTATCGAGCACATCCAATCGCCCTCCCTTAGAAAAGGGAGGACGGACTGAACCATGACCATCCAGAATTTGGTTTGGGCGACATATTTGTTCAAACTGCTGAGATCCAGAATGGGTCTCCAGTCCCCTGTCTTTTTTGGCACCAAAAAGAATCTCGAGTAAAAACTGGATCTGCATTGGTCTGGTGGGACTAGTTGGATAGCTCTTTTGTGATACAGCTTTTTTACTTCTGAAGCTGCTTCTTCCCTCTAACTGGGTGGAACGTCGGGAAGTTTTGTTGGAAGTTTTGGATAAGAAATAAGGGGAATGGTGTACCCTCTGGTAATGATATTCTGCACATAACGATCGGTGGTGATAGAGTGCAAGGCAGCTTGGTGCAGACAGAAACGACCCCCGACTGCTTCCAGAGGCAAGCAATCAGGCTGCTTTTCAGGAGCGCTAGTAAGGCTGTCCAGAGAAGGAGTCTCTGGGGCCTTGGTTGCATGAACCCCCTTCTGCCTCAAAAGGGGTGTCTTCTGGAATTGTTACTCCCTCTGCCCCTGGGGGGTATCAACACCATGTGCAGCACGGAAAGGACCCTGAGATTTTTTGTGCCACATCTTCCCACTCCTCTGGTTCCTGGAAAAGGAACATTGAGGGTTGGAAAAATGTAGGCCTACAGCAGACAGGGTCTTACCATCCGGCTCATACCTGGAAAAGAGTGTCCTTAATCTTGGAGCCAAACAGGGAAGATGCTATCGATGGGAGCATTCAGAAAGGAAGACTTGAAGTGGTCTGCGAGGTCACAAATGCGCATCCAGGCATGACATATCATAACTATGCCTGAACCCGCAGCTCTAGCCACCCCTTTGGTTGTGTGTGAAAGCAACCTCATGGATGAGTTGGAGATCGATTCCAGGGTTGCAAGCTGTGAGGCAACTTTGTCTCTCACCCCGTCAGACACCTGCCCTGCGAATGTTCCAGGGAGTTCAGAAATTAAGTCTCTGTGGAGCCTCGTAAAATGTGCCTAGCTGTTCAGGGACCGTATGGCAAAGGTCACTGATGCAAAAACTCGCTTCCCCAATCTGTCCATGGCCCAGGACTCTCTGCTGGGTAGGTGGAGAGTAGGACTCTTCCACTAGGTCCTTTTTAGTGGCCGCCACCACCACCATAGCATCAACTGGTGAACCTCAGGAAAAATGTGGGTGTTCCTTGGGTGGAGAGAGAATCTTGTGGGGTCTCCGAGGGATTGCCTCCACAAAGTCAG
Organism: Protopterus annectens; assembly: GCF_019279795.1. Taxonomy (NCBI): domain Eukaryota; kingdom Metazoa; phylum Chordata; order Ceratodontiformes; family Protopteridae; genus Protopterus; species Protopterus annectens. The sequence continues at coordinate 360,472,926 of NC_056751.1, forward strand.
GGTTCTTCCAGGCGATCTGCATCACGAGCTGTAATAGCTCATCTGATGGCGGGGTCACCCTAGAGGTAGGCCAAGCATGGAAAGCCTGCAGGAACACAGACTCCTCAGAAGAAGGATTAGTGGGCTTCCAGTCACCCCTCTGTTTCAGCATTTCAAGGATGTCTCCAAAGGAGATATAATCAGGAGGTGACCATCGGGACCCTTTCACCATAATTGAAATCCATGTTGTCTGCAAGAGACTCCTCAGGTGAGTCTATGTGCTTCCTCTTGCACGATCTCTTCTGATGGGGCTCCTCAGTGAGGACCCCTGAGGCGGACTCTGAAGAGTGGGCACCCTGTACAGGGGGTTCCTGCAGATTCCCTGCCCGGTGTCTTGGGGGGGGGTGGCCTGTGGCAGCTGTAGCTCAGGGGGAGAAAACTGGGGTTCTGACATTGACGGAATGCTTCCAGAAGCAAGAGCCCTCTCCATCACATGGAAAGCAGGTCTGCCGAAAGACGGATGGGAGCCTGGAACCGAGAAGGGTAACATCAGAACTGGGGTCACACCCTGCTCTGCTGAACCAGCTCTGAAGGATGGAGCCTCAAGCAGGATCAGAGCAGACAAAGCTCCCGGTACAGAGAAAGGAACCGAAGAAATACTCGGGACCGTGCCACCGACCAAAGAACCTGCAGCCCAATCACGAGGTTGAGGAAGGACTGGTTCAGTAGGAACTGAGGACTAAAGGGACGGTCCTGGAGCCAAAGTGAGGTCCACTACTGGTGCCAATACAGGGGGTTCCGAAAGAGACGTCGGAGCAGGAGGCTTTGGAAAGGAGGTGGTCAAAGGAGGAGAATAGGATGGAGTCCGTGGAGAAATCAACCCAAATCCCGTAGGAGAATGTGTCCTGGAAAGCATGGGTAACCCCCCAGGCTGCCAGCAACTGATCCACAAGACGCACCACATCAAGATCTGAAAGGATCCTGGTGGATCTAGTGGATACTCCCAACAGAGAGTCTGGTCGATCTAGGAATGGGCTATACACTTGGCCTAGAAATGGGTCTATGGACAGAGAGTATTGGGTCCATGGTGCGGGGGTCTATTGGGACCGAAGTCTCAAGTTTGGAGACCGGGAGCAGTGGAGTCAGATCTATTGTAGTCGGAGCCATAAGAGAACTTGGTGCCGAATTGGCACTCTGAGCCGAAACGGGAGGATGAATTATCGTTGCAGAGATAGGCATCGAAGGTGTGCACTGTGCCAAAGTGGCACCTGGTGCCAAAATCATAACAAGCGAGGAGAAGTTTATGGTCGTTGCCAGAGACAGTATCAGTACTGAAGCTGGTGCTGATATAGTAACAGTCAGTGCCTGGAGCAGATGAGGTTGGTACCGGCAAGGCAGATTTATGCTCCGAAGAAAGTTTTTGTACCTTAGGTTTGACAGACGTGCCCTGGTCACCAGAGGGTGAAGAGGGGACCAAATGGGGCCCTTTCTTATCCTTCTTAGAAGGGGTTGAGACCTCAGTCACAGAAAGGGCCTCTGAAAAGGGCGATTTACGTAAGCCCTTTAGAATCAACTTATTCTTGCACTCGTTCAAAGTGCACTGGCTAAAGCTTTGGCAAATCACACAGGGAGGCTGCACCAAAAGATGAGGCAACCCCAAGCAATAAACACAGTCATCATGACAGTCATTGTTTGGAAGTTTACCATTACATGAAGCACAGTGCTTGAAACCCGAAGTACCCTTCTTATCAGATATCATGACAAGTTAAGCACAGCAATCAAAGTCTTCAAATACAATCTTAAATTCTACTTACTCTATGTCTAAACCTAAAGAAACACACACAGCATCTAGCTAAAGGCCAAAACACACAACTAGATAGAAAAGGAAAGACGAGACGAAATACCAGCTATGGTATTTCGGAAATACCACAAGGATAAAGAGAGAGGGTCGTACCACCAGTGGTACTTAAAAGATTACCAAACGGGTAGAAGGAAAGAGAAATAGGTGTAAATCTAACTGTAAAAATGAAGATCAATGAGTATGAATCACTAAAGATATGAAAATAGACCAATATTCTCACAAAATATAAAAAAATTTCCACTTAGCTGACAGCTCAGCTGAAACACGGTTTTACGGCTACGCGGCAAACAAGATCTGAGGTAACAGGGAGAAGGGCATTGTGGGTAGAAGCTTAGCTCAAGAGTTTTTGGCTGGCGTGAGCTTGGTACTAGCCCGACTCTGTTCCGAGGGCTCAGAACCGAACCCCATTGGTGATGAATGGAAAGAAGATGAACAACATCAAATGGATATATTTCCTTATTCCCACTGTACCATGATTCAATTAACTGATTTTCGTGAAAGTGCACTTTCACTGAAATGGGTTTGTACTTCTGCTCTTCAAAGAAATGTGTTTTCATTGAACAGAAGTAGACCCCATCTATACATATACATACATATATCTATATCTATATATATATATATATATATATATATATATACGCGCGCGCACACACACACACACACACACACACACACACACACACACACACACACACACACGCATGCACACACACGCCCTTGTGCTTTATTTGAAGTGTTGAATGAGAATGTCACTGCCTCTAACTCACCTGTACCCTAATGAACAGATTATAGGTTCATAGTTTACTACTAGGCTAACTGCACTTGTAGGTCATTTTAAACCTAGCCAATTTTACTCAAAAGTGAGAATCAAACTCTGTACCCTGCATCTGTAAGGTAAACATCTTAACCAGCCCAAACCCAAAGGATCAAGGCTCAAGATCCATGCACTAAAGTCCCCCAACTTTTGTTTAAAAAAAAGAAAAGAAAAGAAAAAGAAAGCTAGTTTAATCTCCAAATGAATAGAAACAGCATAAAACAGTATTAGAATAGAAATAGAGCATAAACTTATGAAAAAAAAATCTTGTCAAAAATGTTAACAAACAAAATCATGACCTAAATGAAAAAAATATTTAAAATGCTGTGACCTTGCTCCATCACCTCAAATAATCATCACCCGAAAGAAAAAGACTGCAATATCAGCAGTTTTTTTTGTCAAAACTTCCAAATGATGTTTTTAAGCAACAGAAGTGATTAACCCACAGCTCTGGAAGCTCAAGGTAATGAGAGAAACTGCACTAAAACAACCTTACTACATAAACACAGTAAAACATTCACAAATGGCCAAAAACAAAATAAAGAGTTAAAACCTCCCAGAAACAAACTATTAGTTAAAAATAAACAGTACAAGTCTTCTACTGTGCAAGCAAAGTATATACACACACACATATATATATATATATATATATATATATATATAAATAAAAGGGAGGAGGTTTCTTATCTGAGCTCAGCAGCTGAGGATATCCAGAATAAGTAGTAGTCTTTCAAAAGATACTGCTCTTAGTAAGGCACAAGAAAACTGAAAGGGTGCTGCATGTGGGTCTCTAAGGCAGTCCCTATATTGTCAGGTGGTTGATCCATCACACCACAGACAGGCAATGGGAGGAACTCTGAGCTTTAGTAGACTGCCAGAGAAGTGTAACAGAGCAGTACTAGCCAAATGCCAGTAAGACAGTGTATTTGTTGAACATCACACTCTCCACTTCAAGTAGCATCACAGCACATGAAAATTGTGTAGCTGCATAATGGCGCTAGAACTACAACAAAGCAATGTAATCAAACTGAGGACTCATGAAGTGTCATGAAAAATTGTGCAATTTTTCACCTGTAGATAAGAAACATGGGACACAGAACTTTAGAGATTCTCTTGTGAAAATCAGGATGGGCACCATATGCAAGCAGCAGGCAAAATGTTAACAGTAGTATAATCAGCAACAGAGTGCTGCTTAACAACTGCTTCAAGACACACAGTATATAATATTCATAAACTAACAAAAAATGAACAAAACAAGTATAATCACTTACTTTTAAAGAACAGAATGAAGGTATCCCATCCAAATCAATCAGTCCACAACGTGACATCCATAATACCTTTAAATGTGACAATGTAGTACCAAGGTCCCTACAGGAAATTATAGAAATTCTTTAAACTATTTTTCAGTAAAGAAAACAAAATGCATACAATGTCACTGGCTTAATTATACAACCCATTTGTCCTGTTACAGACTCAATAACTGTCAGCAAACTGCAAATTGCAACACAATTCCAGCTTAAAAATTACTGTGCAGCAATGTGTGATTTAAAAATAGATAAAAATGTTCATGCAGGATGATACTTTTAGAGATGTTCAGTCAGTGATGTGTGATAAGTCAAAGTTCAACCACAGATGTAAGGGATTTATGACACTATCAGACACCAAGTGCATATGAAAAATTTCTGCATGCATAATATTTGTTTACAGAAGAAAAGCAAAAATGTTACACAGAACAGCCATATAGTTAACAACATCAAAAAGTTCATTGGTAGCATATAAAATGGCTTTCTGTGTATGTATGTCCCTTAAAGAAGTCCTGAATGAAAATTAAATTGTTTACCAACTATATAGATGACGATATCTTGAAGAATAAAGAATAATGCTTTGTCACATTTCTTGATGATTAATCTTCATAAATGGCTAAATGTCACAGATAAACATTAATACATATACTATTTATAATAAACTACTCTCATCATGCACCACAAAAGGATTAAAGGATGATACAGTCTAGTGTAACTCATTAGGTGCAGGAAAGGAAATAATTCAAAAAGAAACAGAAGTAATTTGCTAACCATAATGCTGTATCATATTCATTCCAAGCTACCCAAACTCCTGGATGGCATCATGAAAAGACATCTTTGAGAACTGCAGCTCCAAAGAATGCTCTAAATCTGGAAATTATATCTATTGTGTAATGCTTGAGAAAAGGATGCAATGTAGACCATGGTGCTGCACACAAATTTCAAATACCACAGAATTCCTGAAAAAAACGCTGTGAAAACTGAAACACACCATGTAGAGTGAACACTAGGCTTAGTTGGGGATAATTTGTTCCATTAAGTATATATGCAAAGAGTATACTGTCAAAAAGCCATCTGGATAGGGTTGTCTTAGAAACTTTTTGGCCTAGCTTACTCGTTAAAAAGAAAATGAACAGCTGCTTATCTTTTCTGATTGCTTCTGTCCTGTGGAGGTAAAATCTGAGCTGCCTATGTACATCTAAGGTGTTTAGGATGCTATCTCCTTTGTCAGAGTGATTAGGAAATGAACGGGCCATTTACACTGGACTCTGAAGCATTGTGATAATAAAGGAAGGAGTAACTAGAACGGAAATTCTGTGTTTATGAAAAACCTAGTACATATGGGGCTAGAAGATAAAGCTTGCAAATCTGAAATTCTTCTTGCAGACGTAATGGCTACCAAGAATAAAGTTTTAAAGGAAAGGCATTTTAGCAGTATAAAAGTTGGTTCAAAGGGGACATGTCAAAATTTCTAGGACAAAATTTGAGTCCCAAGATGGGACTGGGTCCTTAACTGGATTGGGTAGAGGAAAGGTTCCTTTCAAAAAGTCATTACATAAATTATGAGAAGTAAAAGTATGTCTGTGAAAACCATTATGAAAACTGGAAATGGATGATAGTCGAACCTTAACTGTACAGTACCTAGAATCATCATCAAATAAATTAAATAGGAACTATAGGACCACTGTAATGGGGTCTATTTCACAAAAAGGAAATACCAAAACCACGAATGTTAAAACAAAGACCATAAGACCAAAATGTTACAAGAATGAACATTTAAAGCATCGCATCACACACTAATGAAATGTACAACACTGAATCCAAAGGCTGCAGAATACACAGCAGCCGAACTAAATCAATTTGCAATGCTCTTGCACATCATCACATGAATCCACCAAGGGCAATAATGTATTACTAACATTTCTGTTCCTTTTTGGCTTCTTGTCAGTTGTTAAACATTTCCTAATGTCAACATATTTCAGTAATCACAGCAGTGCTATATTGGTTTGTTTAAGTGGTACTACTTTCAGTATTTCATTATTCTTGAAATGTGTGGTTTGGTGCTGTGATTGCTAGAATATGTTGACATTAGGAGAGACGTTACTGATTGCTAAGGAAACATATACCAACTGACAAGAAGCCAAAAAGAGGCAGAAATGTTTGTAATACATTATCTTCATTAGTGGATTCATGTGGTAACAAGTTCATAGGTAGGTACTAGGCTATTGGCCCAAGTGCCTATATAAGCCTAGCCAAAAAGGTACATGCAAAAGTGTCCCGTCAGCTAAGGGTTATACCTGTGAATTACATGTCTGTGTATTCTACAGCCTTTGGATTCGATGTTATACATTTTGTTAATGGGCGGTGCAATGTTTTAAATGCTCGTGCTCATAACATTTTGTTCTTATGGTCTTGATGTTTTAGCATTCATGGTTTTGGTATTTTGTTTTTATGATATAGACCATTGGAATGGAATAAGAAAAAGGGTATATACCTAAAATTCACTGTCCATATACAAAAGTGTTTTCATTTGCTTTTGTACACCTCACAAGTGGATTCTTTTTGAGAAGCAGAGGGAAAGTGAACTACATTCTGATAATGAAGGGTCTTTAGCCAATAAAGGAACTGGAGAAACCACATTATTAATTTTAGGTTCTGTAAATGTGGGTGAGGCTGCCAGGATAGATGAGAAAGAACATCTGGGTGAGGATTTAGAAGCCTTGGGCACATCTTTAGGTGAGGTCTGAGCAAGGGATACTAGCTCTCTTTGGACCAAAGCAGAGCAAAGAGGATCACAGTGGCTTTGCATCCAGGAGTTTTCTGTAAAAAAAAAAAAAAAAAAACCTTAAAAATACAGGAAGAGAAGGATAAGTGTACAAAAGTTCAGAGGACCACTGTCTGACTAAAGCATATCTTGGGGGCTATCCCGCTGGAGGGATCAGGACAACCTGGGGACTATCTATTTGGAGGGAGCAAAACAGCTACTGCATTTGATGTTTGATGGGAACACAAACAGATTGCAGCAAGGATGGGTAGCATAAGATTTAGTGAGTTACTCCTGAATTGAGACACCACTCAGGACCGACTTGCTCAACCTTTCCACCAGTTGGAATGGCTCTCCCCAGAGTATGCATTGCTATCAAGAAGTGATGTAAAGCAATCAAACACTGCCATATACTCAATGCCTCTCTGCAAAGGGAATATGATTTGGTTTCTCCTTGCTTGTTCCAACACCACATTATCTCTGTCTGAATAGAAATCACTCCCAGGGGAAAGAAGGTCGTGGAATTCCTGCAACATAAGGAGGATTGCCTTTATCTCCAGAATATTGATGTGAAGATTAGCTTCCATCTGATTCCAAGTTCCTTGGACCATACACCCCTTGAAATACTCACCTATCCATCCCAGATAGGCAGCATCCATGGTGAATATTGCTGAGGGTGGAGGGAGAACAAAGGGTCTCCTCAAAGTAAGTGTTGGAGAAATTACTCACCAGTTTTAAATGAGATTTGCACACTGAGTGATGTATATAAGGACTGAGGAATAATCTGATATTTGGGACCATTGAGCAGCCATTGCAGTATGCTCATGCAAAAAAATGTGTGAGAATATCCGGCACTATTACAGAGGGCATCAATCCTAGCACTTATAGCAGCAGGGAAGCCGTATGAGAGGAATAATTTAGATGATATTGGATTATCACTCTGAGGGACTGAATTCTCTCAGGGGAAGACTGGCAGTGCAGTTTGTTGTTTCCAAATGGCAGCTAATAAACAGTATGGATTGAGTTGACTGAAGGGCTGACTTTTCACAATTCACAGAAATACCTATGGATAGGCAGAACTGTTGCAAGTGATCTCTGGCTTTGACAAGAGACTCTGTTCATAGCATAATGGAGCCAATCATGCAAGTATGGAAACACATGGAGTCTTAGGTGGACAGCAACTACTGCCATGTACTTGGTGAACACCTAGATGCTCTTAATTGAAATTGATTGGCTCCTAGCCAGAAGCATAGAAACTGCCTGGATGACTTGGCATTCTTGATATAGAGGTAGTCACCCTGAACGTTCCACTGCGTACATCCAATTATCTGCCTTCAGACAGGGCAATATCACTCATACCATTACCATTCTTAATGGGGTCTTCTTGGTGAATACATTTAAGGCCACAGAGATTCAGGATTGACCAGAGGATCTTGTTTTTCTTTGGAAATAAAAAGAATCTTAAATAGATTCCAGACTCTCCCTGGCCTGGTAGGGCCTCATGAATGGTTATTTTTTCCTAACAGAATAAGAATTTCTCTTATGGCAGCTTTTAGTTGGTGAGACGGAATATCTGAGAGCAGCTGAAATTGACAGGGTGGGACTGGGTAAAAAGCAAACCTTTAGGAATGTTAGGAGTATTTGCCTTAAAAAGGGTACCAAAACCACTGGTTTTGTGGACCTTTATGACCTCTGGGATGGTGTCCTTTAAAAAGGCTACCTCTTATATGGCCACCCTTATCTGAGACGGAGACAAAGGGTTGCTGGAAAGATTTCTGGAACTATAGGGATTTGGATCCATTCTGATTTCTGTTATAAGATCTCTGAGGGGTCTCAGATTTGACAACTACAGCAGATAGAATCTTACCTTCCACAATAACTTCTCTATCACTGTAAACTCAAATAAAGTGGAACCATTATTAGGGGCATTACTAAAGAATTCAGTAAAGTTGTCTGCAAAATCACAAAGGCAGCACCACACATGACATCTCATGGTAATATGTCAGTACCCCTAGCTGCTCCATCTGCTGCATTATGTGGCAGCTGCAAGAAGAGGCTAGGAATATTTAGCAGGTTCACCTCTGTAGTCTCTGTTTTCTTGACTCGGGCATTAGCAGTTTTCACACGCAGTCTAAAGCATGCTCCACTAAATCTCTTTGGAAGTGGTTCATAAGTATAGCATAGTTCAATGCATTCAAGGTAAAGGTACCCAAAGAGTATGCACACTTCCCCATCCTGTCCATTGCTCTAGACTCCCTGGCTAGGCAGAGGGACAGTGACTGCATCATCTATCAGCTATTACATGGTGGCCACTGCTATGATCATAGATTCCACCAAAGGCCCCTTGGTCCAGTGCTGCCTAACATTAGAGGGGATAAAGAATTTTATTATGTTTCCTTGGTACAGCTTCTGAAGAATCTGGCTCCTGCCATGCCCTCCTGAATGCCTCATCTATAAGCTTGTTCACAGGAAAGACCATCCAGGAGGTAGTGGGTGGAGAATGATAAAGCCTCAAACAGCACCTCTTCATGGGGGGGGGGGGGGGTGACACTGTAGTTGGCCAAGAAATTCTCTATTTCAGCAATTCAAGGATGTCTCCAAAGGTATCATCATTTGGAGGGGAATGAAGAGAGCTCCCTCATTCATCCAAGTCAATGTCTGATGTCAAAGATTCCACACAGGAGTCTGTGTGTCTCCTCTTGCAGATCCTTTTTCTGGAAATTTCCAAAAAGAGAGATACTCTAGACCCTAGAGGACTTATTTTGAACCCGTAATAGCTCCCTGTGGTTATCCATTCTGCTCTTATCCAGAGACATCTAAACAGCAGGTCATAAACGCCCTCTCTAAGGCCAAACACCCAGCATCTATGGGACCTGGTAACATCCCAGGCTGTGTCCTACCTGGGCTCCAACAAGAATTACCAACACCATTGAGTATTCTTTTCAATCATAGTCTAAGCACTGGCTTTGCCCCAGCTGAATGGAAAATGGTCACAGTTATTCCCTTGCACAAAGGTAGTGCTTCCACTGACCCTGGTAACTATAGCGCTATTAGCCTGACAAGCCTTATCTGCAAGGCAATGGAGTGAATCATCATGGACCTTATCAACAAAGATATAGGTAATCTAACACTTGACCCCACTCAGTTTGGATTTGTCAATGGGAGATCACAACTGTTAAACCTGGTGGACTTCTTCAAGACAGTCACCAAGGCCCTGGATGAGGGGAAATCTGCGCATACAGCCTACTTAGACTTAGCCAAGGCTTTTGACACTATCCCTCACTCGCGCATCATTGACAAACTCACCCAGTTATGTATCAACCCTTATCTTGTTAGATGGGTCGCTAACTGGCTCACTGATAGAACACATAGTTAAAATAGAGGAATTCGCCTCCAACACCAGACCTGTAAGTAATGGTGTACTACAGGGATCAGTCCCGGGACCTCTACTGTTTGTAATCTATTTCTTCAAAGTACAAGCAAAAACTAAAGGTTTGTGTCTGACAAAGTTTGCTAAAGACTGCAAACTGGGAGCAGTCATAGACTCTCCAAAAGATGTCAACATCCTACAAAAGGGTCTTACACAAACAAATGACTGGTGCCAAAGTCATGGCCTTAAATTCAAAGCAAAAAATGTATCATCATCCCTTTTGCTAAGAGCGATGTTCCTGCTAACTACCACATTGTTAGCAACACCGTGAGTATGCACTTAGTGGTGAGAGACCTGGGCACACAGGTTGACAGCAACCATACCTTTGATCACCATGCCTCCACAGTGGTAAGAAGGGCATTCTGTATTACTCATCTCATAAGTAAAAGCATTCTCTCCAGGAAAAAAGAAGTTGTAACCTCTCTGTAATCTTCCCTCATCAGGCCAATATTCCAGTACAACTCCCCTTTTGGTATGGATCCTTCCAAGCATCTGCAGCAATTGGAGAGGCCACAAAGGTTTCTCACAAGGAAAATCCAAGGTTTTCAATCTGAAATCTCTGTCACTTTATTCTGTTTCATACAGACTGCTCAGAAGCAATCTCTGCCTTGCATATAAAGGAATATCTGACCCTGCTTTTTTGGAAATGCTGCATATCCGCAAGTCAAATGGTAAACGGGTTACTCACGCTAAAGATCTTAACCTGGTATGTGACATTAATAGAACCTGCTGGAGGGACAGATTTGTCTACCAAAGGTTACCACACCTTTGGAACAGACTCTTACTTCATGTCAAACAGAACACTTCATTGGCCCTCTTCAAACACAACCTGGATGACTGGATGGGTAACCGTAAATTCACCCCTGGGGTTCCACCTGTGTCCCTGTTGCACAGGGGCAATAAGTGCTGATCATGGAAATAAGGGTAGAACTTAGCTAGGCTTGTAAGGGCCCTAGGGCCTTTAGCCTAGTAACTTCCTATGAATGGGTGGAGACACTAATTGCTGGGTGTCTGGAGCTGAAGCCAATATTTTGTCTGAAGGATAGCACTTCAGGAATGCAACATCCATCCATCACCACCTGTATCTCTTAAGCTGCACTACAGTGCAAGTACTGAAAAAGAATTCCATGAAGATGGCATTCTTTATCACTCACGAATCTGCAAAAGTAAACAATCACATTTAATAAAAAAAATAATTAATCTGAGACCTCTTATCACTATTTTTCCTAATGGATTTTACTTTTAAGACTTTCCTCGCAATTTTTATTAAAAAGGGTTAACCTTATTCTCTTCAAATGGAGGATTATTGCTTTTTCTTGCATATGATATAGCTTTAATATACAAGAAAACCTAGCAACAACACGTAAAAGACAGTACATATTTTAAGGGACAGCCCTTCACTTTTTAAGTCTACAACTCAAAACAGCTTTGTGAATGAAACCAGAAAAAAAAAAGGAAACAGTTCAGAATCTAACACATCAGAAAAGACCCTTTAATTGTATGATCCATTCATTCTTCCATTCACTTATTCACTATTACCTCCTTGTTCCTAAGTGAGGACTTTGGATGTCCCATACCCTATCCCAGCACTCAGCAGGTTTAAAGTAGAGAACCCATCCCGGGCAGGAAGCCAATGCATCACTGGAAGCACACACAACCTATCTGAAATTTGGGCGATTCCAACTTCACAAACTAGCATTTCTTTAAGATGTAAAACTATAAGAAAAAAAAAACAAGCTAGAGTTTTCACTGTGTAATAAGTTAAACCTCCTGCAATGAAGGCCCATGGGATATATGGAAATGACCACATAAAAACATACAGTGTTTCAGTGTTTCATCTACCTTAGAACATATAGTGTTTCAGCTACTTGGTTTCCGAATGCCAGAGACTTTTTTGCTTTTTAAGTCTTTATGGGTACATAGGTTTATAGTTAAGTACTAGGCTAGCTGTCTTTGGGGGCCAATTTAAGCCTAGCCGCTTTCCCTTTTTGTGCTCAAAATAAGTTATCCCATTTGGTTATAGATTGGTCTTACCCATCCCCATGGTTGATAATTATATACTACCCTAATAAGATAATTGGGATTATACCACAGATAATTTGAGGGGAAACCATACATGGGATAAAGCATTCAGGAGCTGTCTCTATCCATTAGTAGTACGAGGGCAGTCCTCGGGTAAATATTCCTTCCATAGATTTAAGATGTGCTTGAAAATGGACAGGGATAAACTTTGTTTTATAGAGATACGGAGTCTGTTCCACAGCAGTGGTATTCTCTGGTAATGCTGCAGAACAGTTATAGATCCCTAGACAGAGTATTTCTAACGCCCTTTGACTTGCTGATGTGCATCAAATCCATCAACAATGGGTCGGAGGATGTCTTGTATGCCATACACAGGTCACCTCTTAGCAGCCTACAGGATACCAAGTATAGTGACAGGGGCTTTGAGTCGGTCCATGTAAGACATGTCATTTAGGCCTTGTATACTTTTAGTAAGGTATCTCTGTGGGTGTTCCAGTTGTTGCATGTGTCTGAATAGATACTTTTCAAGGGGGACATTATATTCAATGATTAGCCTAATGAGGGCTGAGTAAAGGGGGACAATGACATCCCTAGATCTGGGCTTAATACCTTTGTTTATAAGCTGTGCACTATAAGACTACTTTCTCACAGACAACTGTGTCAACTCTTACGGGTGTATTGTCAATATGGTGGTTCTCTGGGTTAGATGACTTCCCAAAGGATACAATAATGCATTTTTTGGCATTTGGCTTCAAGTCCAAAATTTTGGCACTAATTATTTATTTGGGACAAACCTTCCTGCAGGATGTCCAAGTCATGTGGGGATTTGAGGACTGCTCCTATCCAGTACTCATCTGCAAACTTAGCAAGAGTTTCTTGGTACTGGCTTTTTACTCAGAAATGTATTTGCCAAACAGGAGCAGTCCCAGCACAGAACCCTGGGGGACTCTACTGGTGACTGGTCTCTTTGTGGCGGTGACTTCTCCTATTTTTATCAGAGTCCTATCTGTGAGCCAGATGGCAAGCCAGCGGGTGACATGGGGTTTATTTTCACTTTTCTACTATGCCTGAGTGGCATACTGTGTGAAAATCCTTGACCAGGTTTTGGTATGAGGTGTGTACCATTTTGCCTTCATCCATTGCTTTGGTGACCTTTACAAAAAAAAATCTACCAGGTTAACCTGCCCTTGACAAATCCAAACTGAGATGGGTCCAGGTCTGGAGATTCTCCATGTCCTGATTTATTTATTTATTATTTATTTTAATTCTAAGATAACTCTTTCCATGGCTATGCATACGAGGCTCGTCAGACCTATGCGTCTGTAATTTCCTGGGTCTGTGGAAGGTCCTCCCTTATGCAAGGGAATGATTGTAGCTGTTTTCCATTCACTTGCTAGAAAACCTGTATGGAAGCTGAGACTGAACAATGCTGTTAGGGGAGTAGCTAAATCATGTTTCATGCTATTTAAGATGCTTTCAGAAATAGTGTCAGGACCCACTCATGCAGCATTTTTAGCTTCTGATAGCAGTTTAAAACTTAGTTTTATGAGACAAGTGAAGGGGAGCCAGTTTCAGGTACATCTTGAGAGACAGATAGAGGGGAGAGAGAATTAAAGTTGGAGATAAATTTATCAAGCAGTAAGTTTGCTATATCTTCAGCCTCTGTGTAGGTAACTTCTTTCACAATCAGCTCAGTGCATTACTGCACTGTACTTTTGAGATTAAGAACATAACTAAAAATGCCTTGCGGCTGTCTTGGGTAGCTATTTTAGCCTCAACCTTGGCTTTGGTGGATTTTAAGCTCCTGAGTTGTCTGTTTATTTTAGTGACAAAGAGTCTAACAATCTGGGAATTACTCTTCTAACTTTTGGTCAAAATTATTGTCCTTTTATTATAAAGCTTGCTGACATTATGATTCCACCATGTGGGTTCCTTTCTGGGGTTTTCCCTGCACTTATGCAACTACTCTGCATATATGCAGCTGTTTACATGCTGGTGTAGTGTGGTAATGTACATTTCTGCATATTCAGTGGAGTTAACTGAGTTTGGAGGGGATGTGAAGTTTACCAACAAAGCTTACTTATTTTATTCACGCCAATAAAGCCAATCTCACTAGCTGTGGATGTAGAAAGAAAATATAAATGTAAGTGAAAATGGCGAATGCTTCCTTAACATTATAAATACTAACTTCTTTGCATAAATAATTAACTATCCTAAAGGGTCCACAACACTTGGACCTTATCCTCGCAAAATGCCCATTTCTTGCACACCTCCGTATGCATCATCTTCCTTTGTTAAATCAGAACATAAATCAGAGACCTCCTCTTTTAAAACTGGTGGCACTTCCTCCTTCACATACCTCTGTTTCAGGTTTCTCAAACGCAAACCTTCTTCAGTTATTTGATGTCCTAAATAACTTCCTCCATAATCCTCCTCTGATGGATCCCATTTCCAAAGTTACTACAACTTCAATAGTTGTACTGATAGGGCAGTCATCTGCACCAACTATAATGAACATTTTAAAAACAACCCCCTATGGTGGACTACTCATAAAAACAGAAATAAATTACTTAATGCTTATAAGAGGTCTCACTCAAATTACCTTAATTACACACAATCAAACTAGTGAAGAGCAGGGAACTGCGAGGAAGTTTAAACCTAAATACAAACTTAAAATAGCTACTAAAACCAAAAATAACTACATCAGAAAGTTAAAAATAGCCAACAATATTCAGAGCTAGTCCACAATATAATACTGACCATTATAGCCCAAAAGGAAATAGCTAATATCCTAACTGATACATTTAGTGCAGATTTTACTCCATCCATAGAGCTATTCCACAGATTTCAGTCTCAGGCATCCTCTTTGTTCACTATAAAACAAGTCCTCTCCACCCTGTCAAAAGTTACCTTTTCCATGGAACCTGATGTCATACCTGGTTGCCAGATTATCAGTACCAAATATGGCTTACCTGAACACCCAACCTAACCTCTTTAATCTAAGCCTTTCCAATAGTTACATTCTCAAAATTTGGAAAACAGCTTCTATAATGCCATTACTCAAGGGTCACCCAACCATGGACCCATGTTAACACCCATTCGGCTCACTAAGCTCATATACAAAACTATAGAATGCATCATGTTAAACCTCATTAATCTGAATGTTAAAATCTCTTAACCATGGACTCTTAGCAATTCAGCTCTGTTAAATGACTGTTTTGCCTCTTTAACCTTATGAATTTCTCTGAAAAAGTCAACAAAGCAGTTGACTGCAGATATGTAGTAAATACAAGCATGCATGGACCATGCCAAGATCTTTCACACTATTTTCCATACAGGCATTTCTGACAGACTAGCAAATTTGAATAATAAATTCTTATGCTATACAACGGATAACAAAATAAAATAAACAATTATTAGCAAACTGACTGTCTAGAAGAACCTATGTGATTATAGTTGCAGCTGCCACTTCTGAAAGCAAAAAAGTTACCAGCGGTATGCCCACAGGGCTCACTTTTTGTATCTCTTCTATCTGGCATCTATTTCTCAGACCTCAAGGCCGACACTCCTGGCCTATGGTCTTCTATGTTTCTTCTATGTTTGCAGATGGCTGTAAACTGGGTGCTGTTATTCCATCTTACTCTGACTCACATTTACTCCAGTAAGAGTTTAGACCATGTTAACATTTGTTGAAAGGACAAAGGTCCTGAATTAAATGTGAATAAATGTAAAAATTAATTTTGGTAAATGAAACAATTTCCCATAACATACAGGTGACACATCCCTCCAAGTAGATACTATTGTAAGGGATCAAGACACTCCTTGTTGATAATTTCTTATCTTTTGACCATCATGTCTCCTGAGTAGTTCAGAAACCCTTCTACCTGTCTCGTCTGATTTCCAAAAGTGTTTCCTCTAGATCAAAAGAAGTATTAATTCCCCTTGACTTATCAAATGAGTTACTTAATACAATTCCCCTTTTGACAAGTATTTCTCTCAACATATCACACAGTGTTGAGGCCTCAGAAATTTCAAACTAAAAGAACAGTAAGCTCAAAAATCTAACTGGTCAGGACAGACTGGCAACCCTCTTTGAGTATTAAAACTCTCACAGACTTCTCCATGGTGATCTTTGTCTATTTTTTTAGCAATGAAAGAACCACCACTCCACTTTGGCCTCCTATTCCTTTGTAGAACAAATAGGCTTCCCATATACTTGGTGAAAGTAACTAAACCTTCATCAAAAGATAAATAAGGTGTGCTGGCAAGACAGATTCATATCCCAACATATCCACCACCTCTGGATCAAACTTCAATCTTGTCACCTTCAAGGAAAAATAAATACTTGGATGGGCAGCATCAACTTCTCCTGTGGTCTATCTTGTGTGGCCCTCAACAAGGACGGAAGGAAAGTTTGAATATGATTTACTGGCTAGGTATGAAATGGTATGTAGACTGACTGCCTAATATTTAGCTATGATACTATGAGCACTGATAAAATGGGAGAAATGGGGGACTCACTCCACCCAAGAACCAAACAAGATAGCCAAGCAATGTGAGACAGCAGCTCTAACCACTGCATCACTGGACAACCCTAAGCTGTCCAAGTCCAAAACTATAGTCTGAAATGAAAGATGAACATAAGAATGCCATTAACAGCAAAAGGTAATGGTATTTATAAGGTCTGGTAAATCATGTCCAAGGAGCACTATGTACACTAAAGCATACTCCTGCAATAAACTGTCCAGAATAGGGTGGAGGGTTGCTATAGAACACAGCCCTGTTTTGTATTAATTTTTTAATTTATTTTCTTAATACTTGTTAAAATAACACAAGGACTCAGATTGTCAAGGTCTCATTTTGTTTCAACCATTTGATCATCAAGTTTGTGCACTTTGTGAAAGGAATTTTTTTGGCGCTGCTTAATTCATTCCTGCTAACGAGACTACTGGAGAATTTATCCACCAGTAATGCTTCAAAAATTGAGTGTTTCCTACTGCAACTTTTTTTTGGCATTTACAATACTCTCTCTTTTAGCTGTTCACCTATTTTGTTTTATAGAATGTTTACTTGCTGTAGCCATTGCTGCAGATGCACTGCTGCTTCAAGAGGGCTGCATAAAAAACTGTAGCAACGAATAATGGGATTGTCAAGGACTATAGGTTCATCACAGGAGTCATTATTTCCAGTTTTGTGCTTAGTGGTTGCATTTTACTTGGACTGAAGCAAGGTTTCTGATCCTATTTACTTCTGGAGAAGAGAATTGCATGACGTACTTTACAGAATGTGTCAAGTTCTTCAGTCTGTTGGAGTGTTTTCATCTACTCTACTAACTCAAAGTTTAACATTATGTTTTGAGCTCTTTTTGCTATTTGCCAAGAAAGATGAATTAAGACATGCATTTATTGATATTGTGCATATCTTGGTATATTAGTGGCAATGCATGAGCAAGGTGTAATGAGACACTTGGAATTGTAGATTTTATTAATATTTCAATTAAATTTTTTAGGACTCCAACCTGGTATTATAATATGAACTGCTTATATGCAGTTAAATTATTTACACTTATTTCAAAAAGAAATATGCAAGCAATAGTGCCTGACATAATGGATATTACTGGGAAAACAATGCCTGCCCTGGGAAGTTATGGCACCAGATGCTCTGGACAGCATTATTGAGCCTAAACAAGGGGCTATTTGTTAAATTGATTCATATTTGCTTTTTATTGGTATATACTTTTATTTTTGATGTAATACTGCTCCTCTGCCTAATGTTTCAAAGTTGTAGCAGCTTATACTGTTGTTGTTGGAGGAAGTACTTTATAAAGTAATTAATGTCAACACACACACACATGCACAAACACATATATATATATATATATATATATATATATATATATATATATATATATATATCTATATATTCACATTAATGTACCCAGCAGTTATAACCATTTATTTGAAGGACTACACCTCACCTGAGACTGTGATCAAATGAATGAAAAAAATATATAATCCTTTGCAAAGCACTGCAACGTACTCATTAGACTGTCCTCTATTTTGCAGAATGCTCCTGATTTGCCTCCTTTATTTTTTTTGGTAAATCACTGGGGCTTACATTTAGTCTATAAAGCTACAAGTTATATATTCATACATCTTACTGTTATAATGAATGT
Organism: Protopterus annectens; assembly: GCF_019279795.1. NCBI lineage: Eukaryota > Metazoa > Chordata > Ceratodontiformes > Protopteridae > Protopterus > Protopterus annectens. Next base: position 360,491,275 of record NC_056751.1, read on the forward strand.
TGATGAAAAGCATTTTCACATCTGAATTCTTGAGCAAATAAATTGAGAGGTATGAGCACTCTCTCTTTCTCAAACACACACACAAACACATTACATTTTTTCTTGATTTGTCCACCTCACTAAACATGGCTTTTTTAAACCTGACTTAGCCAGGAGCAAGTTAAACAGCAATCTCCTGTATATGCTGTTGCAGTTATTTTTGCCAATTAATTTTTTTTCCATTGGCGGTTACCAAGCTGTTGACCCAAGAGCCATTATAAGCTTAGGCAAGCTTACCCTAGAATTACCAAAATATTGCTTACATGTCAATACCCCAAGGAATTCTACAGTTATGATCCAGGCTTGTACACATCAAGCATTCACAGGCTGCCCGTGTCCATTAGGGACACATATGTCAAACCAATGGTAAATTTAGGACTTCCCATCCATTGTTCCAAGTTACATTTGAATACAGTTAGGGATGAGCTTTGCTTCACATGGATGGGAAACCTGTTCTAGAGAAGTAATCTCCGAGATACATACTTGTCCTTCCAATATTTCCTGTTTATGTCGCAGACAAGGTTTAGGTCCTTAGAACAGGTATTTCTGATGCTATTTATTTTGCAAATGTGCAACAAATCTGTCTGTGAGGGATCAAAGGATGGTGTGTTGGGTAGACATAAATCACTATACAACAGTTTATAGGAGTCTGAGTTTAGGGCTAGAGCTTTAGGACAATCTGCAGAGGGACTTGTTTGCTCCCTGTTTTATTATGCTTACTAAACAGCAAAGCTGTGTTTATTGAGCATACAAAATAGTGACTATTGGTTATTTGTGCAGTCCCTGCTTCATGGCAGCTTAATATGTTTTTACAAGGCTTTACTTTTATATTAATACGGTGTTGCAGAATGGTCATTCTCCAATAGGGTGGACAATATACATTTGGCCAGTTGTCAAAATATTAATAACATATCATTTTGCAGTATATTTTCCTGTTTATTAGTTGTTTCATGTAACCATGTCTGAATCCAATTTTTATAAAGTGCTTATTTTATAAGGGTTCAGATAAACATGAACTATGCATCAAATTACCAAAATGATGACAAAGTCCTCTTCCACTGTTGTGGTAAGTCTTCTGAAAACCCTCCTGCAATCACTGGCTTAACAACTTTGTCTCACCTTTGTTCCCACAGTAAGAGGCATCTGTTACAACCCAACAATGTGACAGACACTGTAATAGAACAGTGAGCCTATTCCCATGGCCACCAGTTTGACCAATCCACTAAGTATGCTCAATGTGTGACAGGAAAAGTACAGTTGTGTACACTTAGCATAAATGTAAATGCTCGAATGTATTCACTATTGCAGTCATCACATTTGGGTTATCTGCCTGCAGGTAGCCCTCAGCCGGCCTAAATACCAGAGTCTTCGGATTCCTGCGTCAGATGCTGTCACTTCTTACATGATGTCAGGTCGTCAGGGGTATAAAACATGCAGCCAAAGCCATTACAACAGTTTTTCTTGCCCCAGATGTCAGGTGCCCCCACAATAGGAAGCAATTTTATGGTATGGTACACCCCCATCAAAAAGCAAATACACAAGAAAAAATAAATATACCAAACAAAAAGGAAAGGTAGAGCCAAGAGAAGTCAGGGGGCTGGAGGGAGGGTAACCAGGACTGCAACAGTGAATACACTCGAACATCTACATTTATGGTAAGTGTACACAACTGTACTATGTTCTTCATGTTTCACTGTTGCAGTCATCACATTTGGGTCGATTCCCAAAGCTAAGGAAGGGAGGAGGAAGTTAGAGAGCATTAGGGTCAGCTATTAAGCCCTGCAAGACTGCTGTGGCAAATCCAGCTCTGGATTTAGAAAAGAAATGCATGCGGTAATTATTGGTGAAGGTATGTACAGAGCTCCAGGTAGCACCTTCTAGGATGTCCCTGGTAGGGACTCCTCTGAGAAAAGCCATAGAGGTAGATGCAAGCCCTGGTGGAATGTGATCTTATCCCCTGTGGGGTAGGTTTTCCATGGTGCTTGCAGCAGAAATGAATGCAATAGGCTATCCATTTGGAAATGGTTTGCTTTGAAATGGCTTTCCCCTCTAACCCTGCAGAAAAGCCAACTAGCAGCTGTTCAGATTTTCTGAGAGACTTAGTCCTGTCCAAATAGAATCTAAGTTGTCTGTGCATGTCCAAAGAGTGCAGTATTCATTCCCCTTTGTTTTGTGAATTGGGGAAAAAGGTAGGCAAATGAATGGACTGATTTTGGGCCATGCTAGACACCACCTTGGGCATAAAGGAAGGATTAGTCCTGAGGGAAAACCTGTCCGCATGGAAGATAATGAAGGGTTCCACTGCCATGAGGGCCTGTAATTCAGACACTCTTCTTGCTGAAGTGATGGCTAGAAGGAAGGCTTTTTTCCAAGAAAGGAATTTCAACTCTGCTGTTGCAGTTGGCTCAAAGGGGGGGGGGGTGAGCTTTTTCAATACAAAGTTAAGGTCCCAGGCTGGAGTGGGAGCTCTCCTGGGGGGTCTTAAATTTTTGGCCCCTCTAAGGAATTGTTTTAGCAAGGGGTGAGAGAAGAGGGGTGGCTCAGTATTATAATGTGCTGAAATGGCAGAGGCATGAATTTTAATTGACGAGAAGATAGGCCCTTGTGGAGAATTTCTGTTAAGTACTGTAGAATATGAGGTAAGCTGGGCACCGTTGTGCCCATTCCCTGAGCCTGGTTCCAGGAACAGTATCTTTTCCACTTTTCAGCATAGGATTTTCTAGTACTAGGCCTCCTTGCCTCCACAATGACATCCCGCACCTGCTTACTGAGGGATGCTAGAGGAGAGCTCAAGGAATTAGCCAGGCTGCAAGGTTGAGGGTTTGAAGCTGAGGGTGCAGAATCTGGCCCGCCTATTGGGACAGCAGGGAAGGGGTCTGAGGCAGGTGCCATGGTTGTAGAGGTGTCATACTGCTCAAGAGGGGGTACCAGTGCTGGCATGGCCAGTCTGGTGCAATCAGTATTGTCCTTGTCTTGTCCTGTTTGATCTTTAGCAGAACCTTCGAGAAGAGAGGCAGAGGGGGAAAGGCATAAACCGAGAGGCTTTCCCAGGTAAAGGACAGGGCATCCACTTTCCAAGCTTGACTGTGGGGAGTTCTTGTGCAGAATTTGTTCAACTGGTAGTTCTGAGGGGAGGCAAACAGGTCTACCTCTGGAGTCTCCCATTTGTTTCTTAAGTGGTTGAATATTTTGGGTTCTAGTTTCCATTTGTGTGGGTCCATGAGATTTCTGCTTAAGTCGTCTGCCAGTGAATTTAGTTTGCCTGGCAGGAATTGTGCTTGTAGGTGTATTTGGTAGCTCAAGGCTGTGTTCCATAGAGCCATGGCTAGTCTGCAGAGAGGGTACGAGTGGGTTCCCCCCACTTGTTTATGTACCACATAACTGTGGTGTTGTCTATCTTTACCAATAGTTGTCCTGGAAGAGTACAGTCATTGAAGGCTGTCAGAGCATTCTGTACAGCTAACATTTCTTTTTGATTGATATTCGGGTGCATCTGTCTCGGGTTCCATTTGCCCTGAATGCACTGCACTGCCCTGCCATGTGAGCCCCCCATGCATAGCCTGCTGCGTCTGTTGTTAGGGTTTGGGCGGCAGGGGTAGAGTGAAAGGGAGTCCCTTGTTGTGGTAGCAGGCTGCTGCCCACCAAAGGAACTCTGGCCTTATACAAAGAATGATAGGAATTATTGTTTCCAGGTCCTGTGAATGTTGGCACCATAGGCTTTTAGATACCATTGTATAGTCTTGCATATAGATTTAGTAGAATGCAAAAGGCCATGAACCCCCAGAGCTTGCAGTATTTTCCTTGCAGATAGCTGGTTGTTTGTGACCAATAGTTTGAAGTAGGTTGTCAAACTTGTTTCTCCAGAGTGAGGAATGCCATCTGGGAAGTTGTGTTCAAGCTTGCTCCCAGGAATACAGTCTGTTGGAAGGGTACTAGGTGAGATTTATTTTCATTGATGGTGTACCCCAGTGAGGTTAGACGTTTCTTTACGAATGCCAGGTGTTGTAATAGCAAGTCCTGGCTTTCTGCCTGAATCAGACAATTGTCCAAGTATGGATACATTTGAATATTTATCTGCCTGCAAAATGCAATGGCTGGAGCTAGACACTTTATGAACACCCTGGGCACAGCAGATAAGCCAAAGGGAAGTGCAGAGAACTGAAAGTGCATGGAGCCCACCCTGAAATGTAGGTATTGTCTGCAGGATCCTCTTATTGGGATGTGCAGGTAAGCTTCTTTTAAGTCTAGGGTTGTCAGCCAGGCATCCTTGGCTAGCATAGGAAGAAGCTGTTGAAGAGTTAGCATTTTGAATTTTGGAACCACCAGAAAGGTGTTGAGAATAGAGAAGTTTAGAATAGGATGCCAGGAGCTGTCTTTTCTGGGTACCAGAAAAAGTCTTGAATAAAAACTTGTCCCCTTTGTTCTGCAGGGACAGGTTGAACAGCCCTGATACTGAGGAGAGAGAGAACCTGCTGTTGGGCCTCTGCCCATTGATTTGGGGTAGGTCTGGCTGACCATTTGGGGTTGGTAGTGTGTGGAAGTGGAATCTGTATCCTTGGGAAACTAGGTTCAAAACCCATTTGTCCTGGGTAATGAGTTCCCAGTTTTTTGCATGCAGGGTGAGCTTTCCTCCTAATGGAGCAGGTATTTGAACAGGGCTTTGAAGGGTTAAGGTTAAGTTATTGTGCCATTTTTCCATAGGGGGGTTGCTTACTACTCCCTGCCTTGAAAGTGGGAGCCCCCCACTACTTAGATCTGTGCATAGCCTGAGACTGTAGCCTTGGTGGTCTGCTGTTCCTGGGTTTGGACTGAGAAGGCCTGGAAGGGACTGGAAAGGACCAGTTCTTTGAATGCCAATGCCTACTGAATCTGGGAGGCTGTACTTGTAGGAAATCTTTAACAGTTTGCATAGATTTAGCTTTTTCCTCCATACTTTTGAGGACTACTTCTGCTTTGTTGCCAAAAAGGACTTGGTTTAAGACAGCATCCAGTAATTTAGCTTTAACATGATCTGGCAAGTTTTATTCCTTAAGCCAAGCATGCCTTCTAAGTACAGACCCAGTAACAGCAGCCTGCAAGATGCTTCTAAAGTGTCAAAACCACATTGCAAAGTATGTTTACCAACTTGTTCTGCAGAATGCATTAAATCTTGCAAGTCTTTGTGTTCAGCACAGTCAAGAATCAACATAATTTTCTGTTTAAGTAGTCCTATAATATGCTGATGATACTTTGACACATGAAACTGGCAAATTTAAAGCCCTAATGGCCAAAGTAGCAGAAGTGTATACCTTCTTACCCTATGTCTAAGGCTCTAGAATCTCTATCAGAAGGGGTAGGATTTTTGGCAGCAGTAGCCTTAATGCCTTTTGGTCCTTGGGAAATGGTCTCTGGATCCGCAGAAGGATTCTTGAAGAGGAACTTCTGAGAGTCAGGTACTCTGTAGTACCTGTCAGGTTTTCTGGGAGCTGGAGGTAAAGTGTCTGGAGTAAGGCTAGATTCCAAGAAAGCATCATCTACAATGTCTAGAACAGGAGGGACAGCTAAAGGCCTGTGTTGAGGCAGGATTTAGAATAAATGTGTTCATATGTTCAAAATGTAGAAACAAGTATATAACTACTAGAGGGTATGCAAATTGTAATACCACAGGTGTGGTATATATTATTTTGTGTGGGGCATGTGACTCCTATGTGGGTAAGATGGAAAGGAGGTTAAAACAAAGAATGTATGAACACCTTTATGATTTAAGAAAAATGATGATAACGCCCTGTACAAACATCTTCAGTTATGTCCAAAAGCAGAGTATCAATTTTTCGTGATAGATGTGGTCCCTATAGACCCCAGGGGTGGGCCATGGGAGACCAGACTCGAATACAGGGAACTATATTGGCAATTAGTCCTGGATGTTTGCAACAATTCAGAAATTAATGATATGGTGTCTTTAAAACCTGTACTCAAGCTCAGGTCTGCAAAATTGTAATATTTAAATTTTTTTTACATATATTCATGTTATTTTATCATGGTTTATTTCTTCTACTTCTTTTGACTTTTTCCTGGTTAGGGGTCGCCACAGCGGATCACCTGTCCACTCGTGATTGGCAGTGGAGTTTTACAGTGTCGAGTTACCAGCCTGGCACCCAACCTTCCACAAAAGGCACACACACACACACGCACTCTCAACTGGGCCAATTTAGTGTGTCCAATCCACCTATAGCATGTCTTTGGGATGTGGGAGGAAACCGGAGCACCAGGAGGAAACCCACGCGACCACATGTTTATCATGGTTTATTTATTTAAGTGAATTTTTGATTTTATATACACTTTCATGTGTTTTATTATTTGTCCACCAGATGGTCCTAGACTAGTAAGACTGTCACATGCTGTTTAGAATCCACTCTTTCTGTATCTTGGCAACTAATTGAATCACTGATTTCACTGGTCTACTCAAACAGGAAAAGTTATTTAACTAGGTAACTGATGTTTTTGCCCATTTGATGAAGTTCTATGAGATGAAAATGTAAAGGGAAGTGTTTTTATCAGCGTTTATGTTATTTGTGGATGTGTGTTCCTTCCTTTTGCTGTGTTTGAACATTAAATCACTTGTATGTTGGAATTGCTGGTCTCCGGTGCCTAATTTTGGATTAAGAAATGATTTTGGCCATGAGCTGTGCAAGGTAAAAGGATTTCCTAATCACAAAATGTAATGTGATGGCCTAATGTAATGTTCACACATGTGCCTAGGTCTCTCATGACCTTTTCATTTAGAAGTGGTGGGATACCTGTGTTATATGCAAGAGATTTGGGGGGAGACTTACCAAATGCTACAATGTTGCACTTTTTGGCATTGAGCTTGAGCCCATTTTTAGTACATCAGCTACTGATAAGGTAACCATACGTCCGGGTTACCCCGGACACATCCTCTTTTTTAGGCTCCTGTCCGGGCGTTGTTTGAAAATTCTGCAATTTAAATCGCAGAATTTTCAAAAAACAGACATCCCTATTTCGGAGTCTTTCCTACGCTTTGTTTTTTTTTTTTTCTTTTTTTTTTGATTGGCTCATATACCGGTATACGAGCCAATCAAAAAATGGAGCTCTGTTCAATGTGGAACTGCTTGATGTTCCACATTGAACAGAAGAGGGTACGCTATGCGTGTTTTTGATTGGCTCGTATACCGGTATATGAGCCAATCAAAAATTGGGGCTCTATTCAATGCGGAACTGCTTGAGGTTCCGTATTGAACAGAAGACGGTCCGCTGTGCACGTTTTTGATTGGCTCGTATACCGGTATACGAGCCAACCAAAAAGCGGAGCTTTGTTCAATGCGGAACTGCTTGACATTCCGCAATGAAAAGAAGAGGGTCCGTTGTTCGAGGTTTTGATTGGCGCGTATATCGGCATACGGGCCAATCAAAAATCCCCAAACACGTACCTTTTTTTTTTTTTGCTCTTCAACCTAAGAGGACGAAAACAGCACATATTTTTTCATCCTCTTTTACATACAAAGAATTATGGTAACCCTAGCTATTGACAACTGACGATGACTCCCAACAAACAGCCATCTGCAAACGTTGTCAAGCAAAGACCCTCATTTGAAAAGTGGAGATCTGCAAAGTAGATGCGTAACAGCAGAGGTTCCAGCATACATCCTTATGAATTCCACCGGTCACCTTTATGGTCTCAAACAGTTATCTATCTACCTAACTGCATACAGGTTAGTTTGGAGCTCAAACTTGCTTATTATATTGCATGTGGCATGGTATCAAATGCCTTGGCAAGGACAAGGCATGCTGTGTAGATAGCTTGTCCACAGTCTATAGCCTGATAAACCATCTCAAAGAAGTTCACAAGATTCATCAGACAGGATCTAACCTTGACAAAGTCAAACTGCTGGGGGTTAAATCTGATAATTGGTAGGCTTAGCTTGAAGAGAATTAGGAGTGATTCTGCCAATGCATGCTTAGCATTAATTAGACAACTGGGTACACTATCAGTCCCATGAATGAGGTATTATTCATTTTAGGGAGTACCTTCATTGCACACTCTTTCATGATAGGTGGTGGATTGATTCCATCATGGATAGGTTGGTTTTGAACAGATATCTCTGGAGTACAATTGGCACTAAAATGTATTTGCCAGGATGATGGCAATATTTATTGGAGCAGAGTAGTTAGTAAGATTATGAATAAGGTTATTACAATGTTACATGTCCTTATTTTTATGACATAAATAAAGAAGGATCTGCAGTTGTCTTTGTCTTTTATAGCTAGTCTGAGTTCACAGGATTGCCTTAGTTTTTCTTATGTCCTTTTTAGCTTCTTATCTAGCTTTATGATATTCTCCTTCATTTGGGGGGGGGGTCATTTGTTTCTTCCTTTTATTACAGTTTATTAATGCTTAAGCATCAGTATACTGGTTTGCTTTTAGAGCTCGCCAACTGGATCTAGTTGAGACAGCCAATTTAATGCATTTGTCAAGGTGTGAGTATAATATTTCTGTTTAACTCTTTGCAGTATCATCACTATGGATAATACAGTTACACTTAAATTTAGAGACTTTGTAATAGAATTGGAGGTGATTTGCACATTTGAAGTCCTTGAATTCTGTGAAATTCCTTTCTGATGGTTTAGAGATTCTGATGGAGAAGGCCATGGATTGACATGACCAGTGAGGGGGATACCTTGGAGATGAGTACTTACAGATGTTACATTTATTAACACAAGATCAAGTATATTCTGTTCTCTAGTAAGTTGTTTAACAATCTGATCCAGGGATTTATTGTTTATAAAATCTAAGGCTTTTTGACAATATCCAATGTAATTGGTATAGGTGCCCAAGTTAATCCTGGGTAGTTAAATCTCCAAGGATAACAGTATTCCTACTCTGACGGGGAGTTCATCCAGAATATTTAAAAATGTTGCGCGATTTTCTGGAGAGACAGAGGGGTTCTGTAGCACCCTATGAACTGATAGATGATCTTTAGCACAATCTGAATCCCTATGAGCTCCCCTTGCAGATCTCCAAGAGTCTGACTCAAGGTAATGTGGTCTTTAATAAATATGGATATACCCCAACAGTTTCCATCAGGTCTAAATGGATGGTAAGCACAAAACCCAGGTACTGAGGGAGTGTTCTTTGGGCACTTAAACCAGGCTTTTTTAATAACATATAGATGGATGTATTCCACATTCAGAAGAGCCTCAAGGTCTGGCAGTTTGTTGTTTAGATTTCTAGAATTAAGTATAGTCTCCTTTGATATGGTCCAATGGTTGATTTGTTTAGGAAGTTAAGAAGAGAGGTTCATCAGCTGCACCATGCCAAAAAAAGTTACACTGGAGCAAAGGACATAAAGTGCTGATTCACTGTCTAAAATTCATGTTCTCTCTCTCTCTCTCTCTCTCTTTCTGTTTTTCTCCACAAAGAACCTAAAAACTAGATCACTCAGTACAAGTCTCAAAGAACAGAGGGAAATTTTCAACGGTGGATGGGGATGGGGAACACAACTCATTACAGCAGAGTACACCTCCAAGCATTTCTGCAGTTATCTCCTACTGATGCCTCTAGGCATCAGATATTTGCTTGTTCATATTTTCATTAACAATTCCAAAGCCAAGGCTATACACAACGTATCAGAAGATTTTATTTTAAACCATACATGACAACAAGCACAATTTTATTTATTAATTTATTTAACATTTGTTTAGTGGGAAAGTCAGACTTGGAACAAAGCCAATTTTCAGAGGAGGGCCAGGGAGAAATGCTCCAGATGCATGTCTTTGTGATAATTGTATTGATATTTAACCTCTAACACAGCTAAAGTGATATTGATTATTTTTATACTGTTCATTTGTATTGTAATAATTTAAAATTTCTCTAAATATCTCAACATTCAGGTAACAAACAGATCTGCATAGCTTCATATGAAAACTCACAGCTGTATGAAGAAAATCTTCCTGGCACTATGTGTCTTGCTTGAATGGTTAACCGAGATATCACAAGCTGTTTATACAATATTACAAAATTAAAATTCACTACCTTTATTTTGCCTTATACAATCCATTTTAAAGCATCAAACTGAATTAATGCCACTAATATAAAGATTATTTTACCCTGAACAGTTTGCCATTTAAAGTTTTCTAGTAACATGGCTCCAGAGCTATGAATATTTGTTTCAACTGTAAGGTGATAATCATCATCATCAGCGCCCCTTTTTCCCATTTTTCTACATGGGGTTGGGGTATCATGTGAACTGTCGCCAGCTCTCCCGATTCAGTGCCACACTCCTGCCTTTTTCAACACTCATGCCTGACTGTCACAGATATTCTTTCATACAATCCATCCACCTCTTTGCTGGACATCCTCGCTTCATCTTGCCTTCTTCCTGTCTGTCCCAAATCTTCCTCACCAGACTGTCTTCTGCTTTTCTACACATGTGCCCAAACCACTGTAATCTGTTCTCTTTGATCTTTCCTGTAATTGGAGCTACTTTGGCTTCTGCTCTTAAGTCCTCATTTCTTCATCTGTCCCACATTGTGCATTCTACCAACTTTCTCAGGTACTTCATTTCCATCACCTCTAGCTTCTTCACCTGTTCTGCCTTTACTGCCCAGGTTTCTGTACCATACAGTAGTACTGGTCGCACCACTGTCTTGTACACCTTACTTTTCTGCTTCTTTGGCATTCTTCTGTCACAGACTACACCTGACACTCTAATGCCAGTTGGCTGCAGCCCCTCTGATTCTAGCTTTGACCTCTTATAGGTTCATAGGTGTGTACGAGGCTAATGGCCCTGGAGCCTTTAAAAGCCTAGCCCATAGGACTACCCTGGCAATGTGCCACCCAACCTTAGTTCCTAGTGCCTCTGTCGAGTAGAGCGACTGGCATGATCCCCGGGGTGAATTTTCTATTTCCCATTCACTCAAGATTTCTCTTGAAGAGGGTCAGTGAGGTGCTCTGCTTGACATGTATGGGAAGTCTATTCCATAGCATGGGCAGTCTCTGGGTTATGAACCTGTTCCTCTAGCATGTTCTGTTGATTGTGGTAATGAGGTTGAGGTCTCTGGAGTGTGTGGTGCGGCGGGATTGGGATTTCTTTAGATGTAGCATTTCTAACAGAGCTGGGTCAGACGTGGCTTTGTAAGTCAAGCAGAGATCGCCTCTAAGTAGGCGATACGAGACAGAGAATAGTTGGGAATTTTTTTGAGTCTGTCCATATAGGACAAGTGTTTAAAGCCTAGGAACCTCTTTGTGAGGTATTTTTGTAGCCTCTCCAGTTGTTGCAGGTGTCTAGTGAGGTACATGCCAAATGGGGCGTTGTACTCGATGACTGGCCTAATGAGGGAAGAGTAAAGGGAGACAATGACCTCTTTCTTCCTGGATGCAAAACCCTTAGTAATAAGCTGTGCCACATAGAAGGACTTTCTGACCACAGTGGTAATGTGGTGGTCAAAAGAGAGGTTACTGTCAACCTGTGTTCTCAGATCTCTTATAATGCCTTCTGTGTTCAGTGGACTACCATCAATGTGGTAAGTCAAGGGAACCGGGTTTTTCCCAAAGGGGATGAAGACACATTTTTTGGCATTGAGCTTAAGGCCATGGTTCTGACACCAGTCGTTGGTCTCATTGAGGCCTTTCTGTAGGATGTCAACATCACTTGTGGAGTTAATAATAGCTCCTAACTTGAGACCATCTGCGAACTTTGTCAGCCAGAGTCCCTTCGTGTTGGCCTGGACTTCAGAGAAGTAGATACCAAACAGGAGAAAACCCAGGACAGAACCCTGTGGGACTCCACTCGTGACTGGGCAGCAGTCTGACTTGGAGTCAGCTACTTTCACACTATGGGTTCTATATGTGAGTCAGTTTGTAACCCACCTAGTGATATAGGGGTTGATGCCTAGCTTAGTAAGTTTTTCTATGATTCCTGAGAGGGGAATGGTATCAAAGGCCTTGGCCAGATCAAGGTAGGCTGTATGAACCACCTTACCTTCCATCCACAGCTCTGGTGACTGACTCAAAGAAGTCAACCAAGTTGAGCAGGCATGATCTACCCTTCACAAAATCAAACTGTGTAGGGATCCAAAGTTTGGAGATTCCCTATATCCTTGTTTATTAGGTCCATAGCTTTGCATATCGGACTTATCAAGCTAATGGCGTGATAGTTCCCGGGGTCTGTAGTCGCTCCTCCTTTGTGGAGAGGGATGACTGTAGCAGTGTGCCATTCGGTAGGGACAAAGCCTGAAGCGAGGCTGTGATTGAACAGGGCACACAGGTGAGGTGCCAGTTCACTCTGTACTTCATGTAAAACACAGCCAGGGATACTGTCAGGTCCCATAGAAGCTGTATTCTTGGCCTTGGACAGTGCTGTTTTAACCTGTGCAGCAGTAATACTGGATGCCTGGAAATCTACTGGTATTGTGATTGGTCCTTTTGGGGGGGGGGGGGTAAAGTTAGCACTGAATCTGTTCGCCAGTATATTTGTAATATCTGTTAGCTCGGTATAGGAGATACCATTGTGCAGTACCTCAGAGCAAATCTGGGTATTGCCATGGAGATTCTTTACATAACTATAGAAGGCCTTGTGGTTGTCTTTACTATCTGCTGCAATTCTGTTTTCATAGCTAGCTTTAGAGGATTCGATGGGGGATCTCAACCTTTTGCTGAGGATAAGGGAGTTTTTCCAGTCTTGGGACTTCACCTTATTCCGCATCAGTTTCCTCCTTCTGTTGTAGAGTTTGTTTATGGCAGGGGGACCACCAGATTGGCGGCTTTTTTTTTTTTTTTTTTTTTTTTTTTTTTTTTTTTGAGGACAGCATCTTAATTCTATTGGGTATGGCGAGATCCATGCATTTGTGTAACATGTTCGTACAGTGCATTGGTGTATGATATGGCGGTCATGCAACTATTCTCCATTTGCATGGGTGCCATGAAGTTAGCTACCTCTGTTTTTAGGAGACCAAAGTTAGCTTTGGAGAAGTTTTTCATGGTGGTTACCTTTGCTGGGGGGTGGGTGAGATATGGATTTCCAAGGTGATTAGCTTGTGATTGGATCTAACCAGGGAGGAGTTGACTGTTGGTGTAGAACAATGGTCACCCATGTTAGTAATGACCAGGTCAAGGATGTTGCTACCTCTAGTGGGGGTAAGAACGAGTTGGTCCAAGGCATTGGAATTAATGTATTCAAGAAAGTGTTGGGCAAGTGTAGTTTCCCCAGTTAATGGAGGGGTAGTTGTAGTCGCCCAGTATAAGAGTGTTAGGTTGGACCCTAATATTCTCCAAGGTGCTTAGGAATATGCAGTGTGAATCTTGGGACATGGTTGGGGACCTATAGCAGGCTACAACCTGAATCGTTGTCTTACCCAGTGTTAGATGCACCTGAAGTATCTCAGATGTGTTATGTTGGGCTACCAGTCTGGAGGTGTGCGCATCCTTTATGAATATGGAAAAACAACCGCCTTTGGAGTTTCGGGCCAAGGGACAAAAAAGGTGTGGAATGAGTTGTAGCCTGGTAGTGCAGGAGTGCTTTCTGTTTCCTTGAACCAGGTCTCTGTTACAGTACAAATTTCGATGTTCTCCATTTTAAGGAGTACCTCGAGCGAGTGTATTTTGAGATTTAGACTCCTAGCTTTGTGCAGCATGACCCTCAAATTTCATTTGTTTGTAGCTGTTACTGTGGTTATTTGGTCCTTCATTCAGACTACCCTTCTCCTCAACTATCCCTCTCAGATACTTGAAGCTGTTTACCTGTTCCACTATCTCCCCCTTCTATCTCTAGTCTCAGCTTCTTCTGATTTCCCCAATTTGCTGCCATTGCCACCATCTTATCTGTGCTTAGTTGCATCCCGTGTGTCTTCAGATTTACATTACTTTATCCTATCCTTTGTTGAAGTTCTAGCTTAGAATCTGCCTATACTGCCACATCATCTGCATACAGCAGCTTTGTTGATCCATCCCCTCCAACCTGTTTGCTAATGTAGTCCATCACCAGTATGAACAGCAGTGGGCTCAGAGCTGAATTCTGATGTACACCCAATCCCACTGGGAACCCCACTGTGAGCCCGAACACTGTTCGTACTTGAGTCATTGGGTCCTTGTACATAACCTGCACTAATTCTACCAATGTTTCTGAGACTTCAAACCACCGCAGTACTGCCCAGATCAGCTTTCTTTGGACCTTGTCATATGCTTTCTCCAAGCCTAGGAATGGCCAGTTGGACTCTCTCCTCATCTCTAGCTTCTTCTCAAGTATCTGTCTCAATGCAAACATCGGGTCAGTTGTGCTGCATCCTGATCTGAATCCAAACTGCTCATCTCCTATCTTATATTTTACTACTCTGCGTATCCATTTATCAATCACTCTCTCCAGAACTTTCATGCAATGTGATTGGAGTTTGATGCTTCTGTACTGACAACAGTTGTAGATGTCCCCTTTGTTCTTGTAAACTGGCACAAGTATGCTTATTCTCCAATCAATCTGGGATACACCTTTCTCTCCACACTGCTATTAGTACCCTTAGGAGCCATTTTTCCCCTATCTCACCCAACATCTTTATCATATCTGCTGCAACCTCATCTGAACCTGCTGCTTTCCCTGACTTCATCTTCCTTAGTGCTGTTCTTACTTCTACTAGTGTGGGCTCCTCTTCTTCTTTCATCATAGGCTGTTTCTGGGGCAGTACAGCTTCTATGGGGTTTTCATTCAGAAGCTGCTGGAAATACTCCTTCCATCTACCTTTGATGTCCGCCAGACACGTGAAGAGGTTGTTGCTAGCATCCTTTATGAAGGGTGTCTGACTATCTTCTTTATCTTTCTGTCTTTGCCACGCAACTTGATATAGTTACTTTGGGACCCTTACTGAGTCGCTTTCCAGAAGTTAATACGGTGCCTCCGATGCCCTAGTCTTTGCTATTTCAACTTCTTTCTTAGCTTCTTTGTTAGTCAGCCAGTAGTCCTTCCTAGCCTGATCAGTCTTTTCTGTCTCCCACTTCTTCCTGCACTCCTTTCTTTTGATGACTTCCTGGACTTCTGCATTCCACCACCAGCTTTCCTTAAGTACCTTATTTCAATACCTGGCTCGGCCACGTATCTTTTCTGTAGTCCTAACACATGGTGTTTTTAGGTGCTGCCATTCTTCAACTTCACCTATTTCCTCCACTTCTTGGGGTGCTAGAGCCCTGAGTAATTCCTTGAACTGCTGTACTTTCTCTCCTGTCAACTTCTAGGTCTTCAGCCTGGTCTCGGTTTACCTTAGAGCCTTCTCTGACCACTGCTTACAGCTGATTGTGGCAACTAGTGGTTTATGCTGTGGGCAGACTGTTTCACTGGCGATAACTTTGCAATCATGGATTTTACCCTGTTGCCTTTTCCTTACTAGGAGGAAGTCTACCGGAGTTGCATGCTGACTACTCTTGTATGTGATCTTGTGATTGTCTCTCTTTCTGAACCATGTGTTGGCTACTATCAATCCATTTGCCACACAGAGGTCTAGAAGTGCGTCTCCTTCTTTATTCCTGTTCCCCCACCCATGTGGGCCCAGGCAGTCCCCATAGCCTGTTCTGTCTGTCCCAATATGTGCATTCAAGTCACCCATTATCAACACCAATTCATGTTGTCCTGCTTTATCTAGTAGGTATTGCAACTGCTGTCTGAATGCACTCTTTTCCTCACTATCACAACCCTGCTATGGGGCATAGGCTGAGATTATGAATACTGCCCTATCATTGCACTGGAGTCTAACTGCCATGACTCTGTCATTAATTCTGATGATATCCCTTACTGCCTTCGGAAGCCTCACTCTCACCACAATTCCTACACCATTTCTAGCCTGCCCTCCACCTGAGCAGTAGACTGTGGAGCCCAAGCTAATTGGCTTTGCTGCACTGCCCTTCCATCTCGTCTCCTGGATACCTAAGATGTCCAGCCTCCTCCATATCATCATGTCATCCATTTCCAAGCTGCGTCCTGTCAGTGAACCTACATTAAGTGTAGCAATTCTTAGTTTGGCAGATTGTTTGGTTTTACGTCCAGCTTTGGCTCAACAGAGCTATCCCAGGTAACCCCGGCTGGGCAACTAAGGTAAGGTGATAACTTCAAATTTTAAAAGCTCAAGCCACACCCTCTGGGAGTTAAAAGTACACACTCAAATCAGCTGTACTGGAAGAATGAGCTAAGGATCAGCTTGAGTAGTAATTTTTGGCCACAGCGCTGCACTCCATTACCTCATGACAGAGAGAAATGTAGGAGTCATGCAGCTTGACTGTGAAACAACCAAATTACAAAGATTCTTGAGATATATCAGAGTCCTCTGCGAGTTGACTGACAGTACAGGGATCTCTCTGCACAGAAACAGAGCTTCTTCCAATTAAAAGTGTATGTCTGATGAGCAAAGGTAACTTTTTATCACCCCAGAGACTGGCTAAAGCAACAAGTCTTGAGAGGTGCCATAGTCAAAGGTGTAGTCAGCTGTCATCTAAAACAAGATTCTTCCTTGCCTTTTACTATAACAGATTCCTGTGCAGTCAAGGAACAGAAAGCCTGAAGCCACAGCTTAATGGCAATGAGGATAACTACCATTTTTCTCAGTTTATACAACCACCACGAAAAGCGATGCCACTTCTCTATTGCAGAGTTACAACGTCCTGAAGAATCACCATCTTGTAAACAATGTACAAAGTACAATAAGTGAGATTGCCAAGGTTCGAAATGTGCCAGAAATCTTCCACCACCACTCCTGGAGTTTAAACAAGCTTGAGATAAAATCTCTGGTCTTATTCTGAAAGAAGAAGAGTCTTTATGGCCCTTTGTGGAGTAAAGTATCTGCCTAATCCACAGAAAAAAGAAGTTATGTACTCACCATAATGTTCCATGTTTGTTGCCAATGATCTCGCCTTCATTCTTGATGGTTGGGTTCGGAACCAAGCATCAGTTCTGGCTCAGCCGCATCCTAAACCTCGAGAGCTTTCACTGGCTCAAGGCTATACCCTATCCCAAGATGCCTAGCGACTGTTACCTAAATCTCATTTACAGCCAATTTCAGGAAATTCCTCTCGATCCTCCAAAAAGGAGGAAGGAGGGTGGGAAACAAGAATGAAGGCGAGATTATGGACAACAAACATGGAATGTTATGGTGAGTACATAACTTCTTTATGTTATGTTGTCCGAGCTCGCCTTCATTCTTTTTGGTTGGGACCATGTCCCCAGCACCTTCTTTCTCCGGTGGCTCAAGGGAATAAACTCTTCAGAAGAGTGGAACCAAAGGATGCCCTGTTCCAGGAGGCCACATCTACTTTGTAATGAGTGATAAAGGTATGAGGGTTAACCCATGTAGCTGCAGCACAAATTGAATCCAAAGGAAGCCTGGCTTGAAAGGCAGTGGAAGTCGACATTGCTGTAGTTGAATGACCTCTAATTCTTCCTGGCAGCTGCTTATGCTGAGAGTTATAGACTTATGCTGAGAGTTATAGACATAAGTAATAGTGTCTGTAAGCCATTTTGACAAGGTGACTTTTGAAAATGAAGTTCCTTTTCTGTTTTCTGAGAATGAAACAAACAGTCAGATTTTCTGAATTACTTTGTCCTAAGTAAAAATGTAACTGCCTATGGACATCCAAATGGTGAAGCTTGTATTCTGCCCTGTTGCCATGATTGGGGAAACATACTTTTAGCAGAAAGGAAGGATTTGTCCTGAGAGAGAGAGACTCTGTCTTTGTGGAAAATCAAATAGGGAGGACGATAGACAGAGCTTGCAGTTCTGAAACCCTCCTAGCGGATGTAATTGCTGTTAGAAAGATTTTTTTCCAAAATAAGAACTTTAGTGGGCAAGAGGAGGCTGGTTTGAATGGAGGGAGAATTAGAAAAGATAACACCAAATTTAGATCCCAAAGAGGTGGTGGTACTCTCATGGGAGGTCTTAAAAGGAATGTCATCATCTTCTTTCGGCTGTTCCCGTTAGGGGTCGCCACAGCAGATCACCCGTTTCCATTTCCTCCTGTCCTCTGCATCTTGCTCTGTCGCACCAACCACCTGTGTGTCCTCTCTCACCACATCCATAAACCTTATCTTAGGCCTTCCTCTTTTCCCGTTTCCTGGTAGCTTCATCCCAATATACTCAGCACATGTCCAAACCAACATAATCTTGCCTCTCTGGCTTTGTCTCCAAACCTTCCAACCTGGGCTGACCCTCTAATATACTTATTCCTTATCCTGTCCAACCTCGTCACACCCAGTGCAAATCTTAACATCTTTAATTCTGCCACATCCAGCTCAAACTCCTGCCTTTTTGTCAATGCAACTGTCTCCAACCCATATAACATAGCTGGTCTCACTACCCTTTTGTAGACCCTTCCCTTTCACTCTTACAGGTGCTCGTCTGTCACAAATCACTCCTGACACTCTTCTCCACCCACTCCATCCTGCCTGTACTCTCTTCTTCACCTCTCTTCCACACTCACCGTTACTCTGAACTATTGACCCCAAGTATTAAAACTCATCCACCTTCGCCACCTCTACTCCTTGCATCCTCACCATTCCTCTATCCTCCCTCTCATTCACACACATATATTCTGTCTTAGTACTGCTGACCTTCATTCCTCTTCTCTCTAGAGCATATCTCCATCTCTCCAGGGTCTCCTCCACATGTTTCCTACTCTCACTACAGATCACAATGTCATCTGCAAACATCATAGTCCACGGGGACTCCTGTCTGATCTCATCTATCAACCTGTCTATCACCATTGCAAATAAGAAAGGGCTCAGAGCTGATCCTTGATGTAACCCCACCTCCACCTTAAATGCATCCATCACTCCCACTGCAGACCTCACCGGTGTCACACTACCCTCGTACATATCCTGTACCACTCGTACATACTTTTCTGACACTCCTGACTTCCTCATACAATACCACAACTCCTCTCTAGGCACCCTGTCATATGCTTTCTCTAAGTCTACAAAAACACAATGCAACTCCTCCTGACATTCTCTGTACTTCTCCATCAACACTCTCAGAGCAAACATCGCATCTGTAGTGCTCTTTCCTGGCATGAAACCATACTGCTGATCACTAATCATCACGTCCCTTCTTAACCTAGCTTCCACTACTCTTTCCCATAACTTCATGCTGTGACTGATCAGTTTAATCCCTTTGTAGTTACTACAGCTCTGCACATCACCCTTATTCTTAAAAATCGGTACCAAAACACTTTCTCCATTCCTCAGGCATCCTCTCACTTTCCAAGATTTCATTAAACAATCTGGTTAAAAACTCCACTGCCATTTCACCTAAACACCTCCATGCTTCCACAGGTATGTCATCTGGGCCAACAGCCTTTCCATTCTTCATTCTCTTCATAGCTATCCTTACTTCCTCCTTGCTAATCCATTGTACTTCATGATTCACTATCCCTACATCATCCAACCTTCTCTCCCTCTCCCTCTCATTCTCTTCATTCATCAACCCCTCAAAGTACTCTTTCCATCTCCTCAACACACTCTCCTTGCTTGTACGTTTCCCTCATTATCCTTTATCACCTTTACCTGCTGCACATCTTTCCTAGCTCGGTCCCTCTGTCTAGCCAATCTGTACAGGTCCTTTTCTCCATCCTTAGTGTCCAACCTTTCATACAACTCTTCATATGCCTTATCCTTAAGCCTTCACCACCTCTCTCTTTGCAATGCACCTCATCTCCTTATACTCCTGTCTACTTTCTTCATCTCTCTGACAATCCCACTTCTTCTTTGCCAACCTCTCTGTATATTCCCCTGTACTTCCTCATTCCACCACCATGTCTCCTTGTCATCTTTCCTCTGTCTAGATGTGATACCAAGTACCTTTCTAGCCGTCTCTCTTACTAGCTCTGCTGTAGTTACCCAGCTATTTGGTAACTCTTCACTGCCACCCAGTGCCTGCCTTAACTCATCCCCGAACTCCACCATTTGATACTTGGTGCTGTCCTCACACTCCTCCTCCTCTTCTTGATCACCAATGTCATCCTACAAACCACCATCCTATGCTGCCTAACTACACTTTCTCCAGTCACCACTTTACAGTCAACAATCTCCTTCAAACTGGCCCTCCTACATAAGATATAATCTAGGAATGTACCCATCAGAAAGGCTTTGTACAATCTATGGGACATTATATTAGATCTCATCTCTCCTACGTGGTAGTTTGATATGGCAGCTAGTTGTACTTGTACTGTGGCTGCCACTGCACCCAGATTAAAAGATTCTGTTAGCAATTCCAGAATTGCTGATATAGGGGCTGTAAAGAGGTCTATATGGTTCTTGTCAGCCCAACAAGAAAATCTCTTCCATTTGCTTGCATAAAGTTTCCTAGTTGTATTCTTGTGCGATGAAACCTGAATGTTTCATACTGCTGAGGATAGTTCTGAAAGCCTGGCTAAGATGGTAAGTGGAGTAAACAGGCTGTCAGATTGAGGCTTTGAAGAGATGGGTGGAGCATTCCTGACTGATGAGTCAGAAGATCCGGTACTGGGTCCAGGATCCAAGGCTCCTCCTGAAGATGGATCCATAGAAAGGGGAACCATATCTGATGAGGCCAGTAAGGAGCAATGTGAATCACTTTGCAACTCAAGAATTTGGCTTTCTGGAGAACTCTGGGTATTAATGGAAATGAGGGAAATGTGTAAAGAAGTCCCGGGGGGGGGTCAATTGTGAACAAGTGCATCCCTGGGTGACTCCCCTGGTGGGGAGATTAGGGCCAAGTAGCTGCTGCATTTGGAGTTGATGGATGTGGTTAAGAGGTCACAGCAAGGCTGGCCCCATTTGCAAAAAATTTGGTTTGCAATTTCCTGTTTGAGGGACCACTCGTGCGGCATAAAAATTGCCCTGCTTACCCCTGTCCGCTATCACGTTGGATTTCCCCGGGATATGCACTGCAACTAGAAAATTATGAGAAGATATCGCCCATTGCCATACTCTTTGAGCCTCTCAACAGAGGGGGAAGGATCTGGTTCCACCTTGTTTGTTGATGTACCATACCATGGACGTATTGTCTGTTTGAATCGCAATCGTGCCTGTTGGAAGAGAGCTCTGGAATGCTTGCAATGCAAGAAGCACTGCTCTCATCTCTAGGACATTGATGTGCAAGTGGTACTTGTGTTCCTGCCAAGTACCTTGGACATTTTGTCCGAGATAATGCTCCCTCCCCTTGCCTGTACTTTCTTCTTCATGAGCAAGATTGACACCGGATGGTGTAACATTAGTACTCTTTCGTAAAGCAATTTTGCTACCATGTCTTTTGTGTTTAAGTCTGCCCATATAAAGGTAATATGCTGTGAAGGCAACAAGGCAGATTTTTTCAAATTTATGGTAATGCCTAGCTCTGAAAAGATGTGAATGGTGGTGTCCCTTGCCCGAGATAATAGATGCTCAGTGGTGGCGGTCAGGAGCCAGTCGTCTAAGTACAGAAACCTAGACACCTCAGGTGAGCTGTGACTACTGCCATGCATTTGGTTAAACACTCTGGGGGCTTTAGTGAGACCAAAGGGCAGAGCTCTGCATTGGTAATGACTAGTTCCCAGACAGAAGCGTAGATATCTCCTGGATCGCCTGTCCCTCTTTATATGGTAGTACGCATCCTGAAGATCTATGGCACACATCCAATTGTCTTGTCCCAGAAAATGGAGTATAGACTGCAGTGTCACCATCCTGAACTTCGCTTTCTTTACAGACTTGTTCAGTTTGCGGATATCCAAGATTGGCCTCCAGTCCCCTGTCTTCTTTGGAACTAAAAAGAACCTTGAGTAAATTCTAGATTTGATTTGGTCTGTGAGGACTTCTTGGATGGCTCATTTTCTAACAACCTTTGGATTTCTAAAGTTGTTTGATCCCTTTGTCTGGGTGGAATGTCTGGGACTGATCTTGTTGGAGGAGGTGGAGAAGAGAAGGGCATGATGTATCCCCTGGATATGCTCGACTGTTGCCTTGAGTGATGTTGAGCCAGGCCTTTGGGTACAGTGATAATCTGCCCCGACTGCTTCCAGAGGTGGACAATCGGGCTTCCTTTCAGGAGTGCTGGAAGGGCCTGCCAGAGAATGTATCGCTGTCACCCTAGTTCTGCAGACCCCCCTCAGCCGCGAGTGCAGTATCTTCCATTATCTCCCCCTCTGCCCCTAGGGGAAAATTCACCACGTGCATCCAGAGAAGCTCTTTGGGATTCCCGGAATCATATTTTTCCACCCTTCTGGCTTTTGGGATAAGGCCTGGTAGGGGGCAATAAAAATGTACTCCTACAGCATACAGTTTTTTTCCATCTTGTTCACACCTGGTAAGAGTCTCTCTAACCTTTGGCCCGAACAAGAATGAGCCGTCAAAAGGGGCATCTATAAAGGAATACTTAAAGGGTTCAGCAAACTTGCAAAGGTGCATCCAGGAATGTCTCCTCAGAGCTATTCCTGTGCCTGCTGCCCTACTTGCTCAATCAGCTGCAAAGGATATGAGGTGCATGGAGGTGTTTATTACAGAGTTTAGAGTCACAAGCTGAGTGTGTACCTTGTCTGGCACCCCTGCAGCTGTAGCACCCTGGAGGGTATCCCCTAGCTCCTTCAGGAGATCCCTCTGAAGTCAGTTAAAATGGGATAAATAGTTCAGCAACTGAAGAGTAAAGGCCACTGAAGAGAATATATGCTTCCCATATCTGTCCATCATTCAAGAGTCTTTATTCGGCAGATGGACAGATGAAGAAGTTTCAGCTAATTCCTTCTTGGTGGCTGCCGCCACCACCATAGCATCTTTTGGGACACCTATGGTCAAGAATTGTTTATCATTCGGGGCAGTAATAAACTTGTTTGGCCTCCTCGGAACAGGTTCCACATGGATTCTGGAGAGCCCCATGCCTTTCGACTGACTACACCAAGGAATTGGTCGAATTGCAGAGACACCCAAGAGGTGGAGGGTCGAGAGCCAAATACCTCCAGGTATACAGACTCATCTTCAGAAGGGGAGAGGGTCTTCCAGCCACCTCTATGCTTCAAGATCTCTAAGATGTCTCAAAAGGAGAAATCCTCAGAGGGTGACCATGGGGACCCCTCTGATTTCTGTAAATCCATATTCGACGTGTCAGACTCAGGGGAGTCTAGGTGTTTCCTCTTACAGGTCCTCTTCTGAGGGACCTCCTCAGAGGGATGCTCTGGGGAGGTTTCAGAAGAGACTGTCTCATCCATTGGGGCGTCCTGGGGCATCGGCTCTCTATGCTTGGGCTGTTGAGATTGTGTGGAGGTTGACACTGGCCCTTTCAGGGAAAGAGTAGCTGGAACTGAGGGTGGAGCAGTCTTGGGGGAGAGCACACTCCTCATCACCTTGAAGGCACCACGATTCTGGCCCAAGGAGCCTCTGGCTTTGAGGAACTGGGAGACTTCCCTCGCACCAAGGATGATGGCTTCAAGGTTGACGTGGGTGCAGAACTGTGCCGAAGCCCCGAGTGGAAGAGTCAGATCCGACAAGGGTCCGATTCAACTCTCCCCCCCCCCCTGGAGCTGACGAGGGAGTGTCAGCTCCCAGATCCCTTGATGGAAGACAACATTGATGAGATCGGAGCAGAGGTCGGAACCGAGATACCAGGGATGGTTTTCGGATCTGACAGTTCCACCACAAAGATCTCCAGGCACACTGGTTCCAAACTCATCTGAATAGGAAGAGGAATGGCAGGTAAAGTACATTTGGTGGACAGCTCCATGTCTTTCTGGGCTGAGTTCGATAAAATTTTTGCTAGGGCCGGTGTCCGAAGTAACCTCCTCACCACCCGCTCCACATCATCATCCGATAGGCTCCTGGATGATCAAGAGGAATGTGTGGATGATCTGTGGCTACCCACCACTGATTGCAGCAGAGAAGGCTGAAGCACCGAATGGACTGGCTCCTTTTATGGCTCTGAGATGGCTCCGATAACTCAGGAGGAACCGATGGAGACTTAGGCCTTCTCGTAACCGACAGACTTTGAATCCGAAGTAACCTGTTTGTCTAGTCTCTTTGTCGGCTCAGAAACTGGAGCCAAAGAAGCTGATGCTTTAGAGGACTTGCCAGAAGATTTGGAGGCCTGATTCCCTTCAATAGCCATTTCAAAATACTCCTTTAATAAACCCCTGACTATTAACTTGTTTTTCCACTCCTGCAAGACCCTTGAACTAAAAGAGTGACAAATAGAGAAGGAATCCTGGATGTCAACGACCCCAAAACAATGGACATCTTTTGTGTGCAAGAGTCACACTTTTTAAAACCAAACCGTCTAGTCTCTTTGGTAGAATCTTTAGACATCCTGGTAATCAGGATGTCACAACCAGCAATTAGTCAAACCAGCATTAGTCACGACCAGTACAAAAGAGGACACACTATAAAGTATAGTCTAACTCACTAAACTAAACCAACACCAGAAAAGAGAAAGACCAAAGTGTTTTTTTTTTTTTTTTTTTTTTTGAGAGAGAGAGGGTTAAAGGAGAGGTCTCTAAGTTGAGCGACGGACTCCTCTAACCTAAGGAGATGCCTCTAACTTAAACGGCAAAACCTTGGGGGTTAAGAAAATCAGGGGAAAGAAGCCCTCTAACAGGCTAAGAAAAAAGGGGGCAAAAAAAGAATCCTCTAACTTAAATGGATTCATTTAAGAAGCTAAATTTAGCTGGGATAGGAGAAAGGCCTGAAAGAACGATGGCCCACAAAACAGCAGCAAAAAAACACATCAAAAGAACCTACAGCCATGCTCAACAGACATCCAGAAAAGTAAGCTATCTAACAAAGTTAAATTATTTAAGATTTAAGCACTAGAAATCACCAAAAAGCAAAAAATGAAAAACTAGCCTGAGCCAGCAAAAAAGCAATCCCGAAACAGCAAGCGGCAAACGAGATCTTGGTAACAGTTGCTAGGCATCTTGGGATAGGGTATAGCCTCAAGCCAGTGAAAGCTCTCAAGCTTTAGTATGTTGCCAAGTCGGAACCGATGCTCAGGTCCGAACCCAGCCATCAAGAATGAAGGCGAGATGGAACAACATAACATTGGTATGTTCTACCAGTGGAATTCGTTCTGACTGTAGGAATTATTACTTTTAAGGGATGATCCCCTAAGATCACACCAAGAAAACACTGCTCCTTTAGAATGACTTTAAACACTGGAATAAATGCAGAAGACATAGCCCCATGGAGAACCTTACACTACTGTAACTATTAAGGCAGCAGAGTCATGGCCTTGAGAGATAGCTAGCACACCTTTGGGATGGCAATACTGTTTAACACTTGGTGCTTTTATGAATCTGTGGGAAGGAACGGCTTCTTTTTCTTGGAAGTTAGACTGATATAGAAGCAGAAGATGCAGCTCAATGGGGAATCACAGAAGCGCTCAACCATGCTAGACTCCTATTTCCTCTTCTCGAGGTCTTCTACCAAGTCTTGGTAAGCCTATACTAACAGGACCTCCCCTGTAAAGGGGGCAGTCTGGAAAGCCTTCCTGAGCTCATTCATAAAAAAGAAAGTAGCAGCACCAGCTTCAACGGACACATAACAGAGCATATCACTATGGTAAAAAAACAGCACAGAGAAAATTATAGATGACCATACAGAAGCCCACTTGAGAGGTTGTGGGTAAACATCTTTACCATTTTTAAAGAGGAAACAAGGTTTGAAGAGTAAGCATTCAAAAAGAAGTTACCTTGAGAAAGGTGTTAAGGAAGGAGAGATCCAGAATAGGTCTCAAGTGTCCTCCTTTCGAGGAACCAGAATATCCTGGAATAAAATCCTTTTCCTGCTTGGGAAGTAGGGATGGGTTGAATAATTCCTGGTCCACCAGAGACTCAATGATCTTAGAGAAATGAGGAAGCTGTTCCAGAGAGGGTTTGTCAAGCTTTAAAAAAGGAGGGAGGGACTTCCACACCATGAAGTAAACCCTGAAGGATGATAGATAAAATCCAAGAATCTGAGGTGATGAAATGCTACTTTGGAAGGCAGAGCCAAAAGGACAAGGGAACCTGGCTGGGTGGGGGGAGGGCGCAAAATGTAAAAAAGCAGGTTTGTCAGATAAAGGAGGCTTCTGAGCAACAGGAGCCTAGAAGACTTAGCAGGAAGAGCTCGCTTACCACCCTTCCTGCCTTTAGGGACCCGATAAGGCTACCCATTAACAAAAGCAGACCTAGTAAGATAGTTTCTCTGGAACTTAGGGACAGCAGACACAAACATATGTTTAAGGACCTGCACAGCTTTATCTTTTTCTTGTAGAGACTTAAACACATTAGCAGCAACAGTCCCAAAGAGCTTTTTTATTACCCAAAGGAACTTGATCTTAAATGTCTTCAAAAACGGACTAAGCCAAAAGTAACACCTTGTGACAGACCCAAAGGCAGCAGCTCTGAAGAGGCATCAGCAGCATCATAACTGCACTTGACAGAGTGGCGAGCCACTCAAGAGGTAGAACCCAAAACAGAGCAGGAGACTTGCTTCAGAATCAGGGAGGTCAGAAATAACATGACAAGCTTGGGTAATAAAGGCTAGAGCAGCTGGTCATGTTGGTCTGGTAAATGATAGCCAGAAAGGACAAAGTAGAAGCAGTATAAACCATTTTACGAATTCTCTCCATTGTCTTAATATCTTTATCTGAAATCGAAGCTTGGAAGAGGGCAAAAACTTAAAAGGCTTGTCAGAGGAAACTGGCACCACAGCAGGGTCAGCAGAAGGACACTAAATAAGAATTGACAATCCTCAGGAACCTTATAGAACCTGTCAAGTTTATTTGGAGCAGGAGACTTAGAAGCAGCTAATAAAAGGTGTCTGACAAAGCAGCTAACACAGGAAGTAATGCAGAAAGTTTAAGAGTGTCTACATGAAGCAGCTCATAATACCTTTTCTGGATTTCAGACACTTGGGAAGAAGTCTACTTAAAATATTCCAACATTCTATCTACTGACTCCCCAAAAGTAAATCCCTCAAAATGATACTCAGGAGTAATGGACTCCTCTTCATCAAAACTATAGGCCAAAGGTGAAGGCGTCTGATAAGAGCAAGACAATGACTGTACATGAGACTCCAAATAATCTTCTTAGGAATCAGGTTCCCTAGTCTGTTTGAAAGGATTTGAAGTCCAAGGGGATGTAGGCACAGAAACCCCTTGGGGAGACTTTAGGGCCATTAAGTGATTAAACAGTCCCTGAGTAAACTCCTGCCATTTCCTTTGAGGATACTTAGGGAGTAGAGAAGTATGCTTACTCTTCTGATTTTCCTGGCAGGGACACCAGCCCTAACAATCACCAGAGGTTTCAAACCATGATGAGACTCAAAGCATACCCGGAACCTCTTCCCAGTCCAGAAAATGCAGAATCCCTCTAGGGCCCTCCAAGATAATCAATTGCTGTTCCCCCACTTGACGGCCAGAGCAGACACCTGCAAAGCCTCAGAGAACATGCTAAAGGAAGAATCCATGCTGACCTCTAACGGGGTTGCAGCAAAGGAATCGGACATAGACACAGGATGGCCTACAGAGCTTTTACCTGTTTCTAGAGAAACATCCAGTGGAAGCTGGATGGCCTAAGAATACAGATTACATTTTTTGGCATTCATCTTACTTACAAGTACCTCAAGGTTAGTAGATTCTGACATGCTACCATAGGATAACAATTTGAGCCTCTGGTTCGAGAGATAGATGGCCAGGGAAGACAACCAGCTTCTAAGAGCCTTAGACATAAATGCTTTACAAATGCTACGGGATGTATGATCGTGGGAAGTACCCAGACAAAAAAGGTATGTCCTTATAGGCAATCTGCCTCCCACACTTACAGTTCTTAGATTACATGAACTCCAGGTAACCAAAAGAGAACAAGACCAAAAGAAAAAAGACCCCAACAGGACACTTATCTGAAGGTTAGGTATCCATAGCAAAAGAACGTTCAGACCAACGAGTGATGATGGCATTTAGACTGGTGGTAAAAGTTCTGGGTAACTGCATCCATCCATTACCTTTATGTCCTGAACAGGGAGCATATGTGTGATGTACAGTTCATACAAGATTGAAAGGCTTTGGTATACTGGCCAGACATTGGCCTATCCTTGGCAGGAGATCCCTAAGGTGAAGAATACTGCAACAGTGACATACAAGGACATCAAGGTGGTTGAAGATTACCAAATTTGGAGGAATATTTTGGAGCTACATATTTAAGGCTCATGTGCATAACACAAGCAGAAAGTTACAAAGGGATGATGATGATGAAATGGGGAAAAATTCAAGGAATAAGGACAGAGCAGAAATTTGGATGTAGATCCTTTAGAAGAATACCAAGCATACAAAATGTCATACTCAAAGTAGCAGAAAGTATTCTAAGCAAACACGACAATGGAGAAAGGAAATTTTGCTGACTGTAATGACTGCGAGTATGCGAACAGAGAATAGGCAAGAGGGAGCTTGCATTTACTGCAAAAATGGTAAAGGAACCAAGGTATTAAAAGTAAATATCTAGAGAGGGAAAGGTAATAAATGGGATGTGGTCAAGAAGACGTCTGGACTGCAGGCTGCAGATGGCCTTCCCTACCAATGATTGATATCAGAGTATGGGCAAAGAAAAAGGGGTGGGGAAATCTTAAGTGGAAGACCTGCTTTGGTAGAGTTTTTAGTTGAATACAGAACAAAAGACGCTATTAA
Source organism: Protopterus annectens (assembly GCF_019279795.1). Classification (NCBI taxonomy): domain Eukaryota; kingdom Metazoa; phylum Chordata; order Ceratodontiformes; family Protopteridae; genus Protopterus; species Protopterus annectens. The sequence goes on from NC_056751.1 coordinate 360,519,931, forward strand.
AAAAGGATAATTAGTAAGACATATAAAATATTGTACAATAACTATAAGAATCAATCACAGGAGGTTAGAAAAGACTAGGAAGAAAGACTGGATAAGCAATTTACAAGGGAAGAGTGGGAGGACATATGTATGGCTCCCAGTGATGCACCACCAATTAGAAGATTTAGAATTTTTGTTAGGAAGTGCTTCCATAGGTATTTTTATACCCCAAGCAGACTGCAAAGAAATTTTCCTCAGGTAGATGGCAAATGCTGGAGGTGTGATACGGAAGAAAGAGGTAATTGGTAACATCTGTTTTGGGAGTTTAATGAGATGGAAGATTTTAACAATTCCCTACAGAGTACTCGGTTAGAAATACTGGGTAAGCAAGTAGGTATAACTAAAGAAATTATTTTTTTTAACCTGGACACAGGATCTGAATAGCCTAGAAATAGTAAGGCCTTGTTAAGTTTAAATCAGGTGGCTGCCAAAAAAGCAATCACTAGAAAATGTAAAACAAAGTATAAATCAACTGTATTTGAAGTATTGCATATTATAACAGAGATAAAATAACTGGAAGTGAGATCTTTAGAAAAGGGAAAGTGCAAATTTCACAGAAATAAATGGAAATTGTGGGAACGATACATGCAGAATAATGTTCTGGGGGAGGACTGAGGTTTAAGGGAAGGCAGT